>NC_081415.1:570729643-571029643 GCF_030272615.1 Cryptomeria japonica | reverse complement strand
TGTCTCAGAATTACTTCTGTCTCTTTGGTCACCTCATCTATTTTGTTGAGCATAAATTTATTGACTCTCTTCTTGCTTCGAAATCTCTCTTTTTCAAGAATTAACAATATAATAACTTCAATTTTAGAAATGACAGAGGACAAATTCACTAATACATACTCCTTTATTCTATCATCCTCTAAACTTGTTGTATGCCTCCTTGCATCCAAAATGTCATATAAGCTCTTGGGTATCATGGATGTTAATTCTATTAATGCTTTACTATAAATATCCATGTACTGTACTATTGCTTCCTCTATAGCTCTTCGATCTTTATCATTAGAATTCTCATAATATAGAGGCACATTTTTCAAATTTCCTTCTTTTATCACTTCATCAATTATTTCATTTACTGTCTTCGGAGGGTCAACAACATAATTACCTTCCAATTTGCCTGACTTCAGAGCTTCATCTAACTCAAAATTTTGTTTCGTGCTCACTCTGGCTCTATCGGATGGCTCAACTTCATCTCTTGGCTTCTTGGATGGTTGGGCTCCACCGAATCGAGGCTTCTTCACCACCCTGGCATAGGTAGCAGTCTTCTTTACCTCTTTCATCGCTTCATCAAATTCAGTCTTTGTATCCTCGGCAGTGGCTACAACATACTCTCTTTGTGACTTCTCCTTGTTCCTTTTCTTTGCTCCACCAGTTGACTTGGCTTGAGGCTTGGGTGGAGGAATAGGCTTCTAAACACCAGAGGTAAGTGCAGACTAGGACTTCCTTGACTTTGATGGCTTGGGAGGAGTAGAGACAAGTTTAGTCTTTTTAGGCTTTACCACATCTTCCTCCTTCAGTATGGTTTTCTCTCTTTCCCTTTGCACAACTTCTTTTGAAATACCCATTTGTTCAGCAAGCTCTTCAACTCCCTTTCTGACTTTCCTCTTTCTTGTGCAAGTCAAGACCTTTCTCTTTGTATGTATCGAACTTTCCTCCTTTTCATCTACTGGCTTACTCAACAAGTGTTGAGCGTATGCATCAAGTGTATTTTCATCCACCTCATACCCCATAGGCATGATCCAAACAGTTCTAGGTTCAACTACCTCCATATGACATTGATCCTTTTCTACCATGAAGCAAATTGTATTCTCATATTTTTCAATAATATCCTTTGGGGTCCTTTCTTTGCTTTGCATCATTGCTTGAATTATTTAAAATATCCCCACAAAGAAGATTTATCTTCTATAGTATCACCCAATCCCTACAAACCTTCTTTGATTTGGACTGCCACTGGTTTATCATAAGTCCATTGAACTTTTCATATTCCATGGATTTCATTCAAGAAATAAAGTACTAAAAAAATAATCAAAGAACTAAACTTAAAAACATGTTTCTTATCTTGTTTAATCTTCTTTAGGTTGCTCATTATATCACTGAGAAGTGCTCCATAGAGATCATACCTTTTGTCTTCCTTAAGCATTTGATAAGTTGTAAATATAGCAATGTTGAATACTAAATTTTGTTTGCTAGACTGATATACCTTATATCTTGTTACCATTGAGGCAAATCTCACATCATGTTCTATGATATCACTGATTGTCATTGATTGGTTATCATACTGGGAACCGGTAACAGTTGTCACTGTTGTGTTCTTTACTTTTCTCGGACTGGGGATCTCACCAGTTGCATTCAAATAGGTTGCCGCTTGAATGGCTTGCTTCATGATCTTGTGAGGTCTGTCCTGATGGTATGATGAATCAATAAGGATCCGAAAAACTACTGGGAGGGGGGGGGTGAATCAGTAGATAGAAAATTGACTAAACTTTCACCAAACTTAAAAACAACCTTCCAAGTCAAACTCAATACTAATTGGTTCAAACACTGAACTACAAACCTCAATATCACTGACAGTAAACCGGTTTGATTGGCATATCAAAATAATAGTAAAACAGTTTTGAAACTCTCAAACCATTTAACCAAAACATCCAAATACTTTACTGACAAAAGTAATAGCACATTTCAGATTACTGTTGGCCATCTTATCATATCTAAGTGGATTTAGAAGTTAAGCAAATTAACCATAGAAAACATAAACACAAAAACACTCACCACTTGACACAATGATTTCGATGTGGAAACCCAAATGGGAAAAACCATGGTGGGGATGAATACCCAAAAGTATTCTAAACTCTTTTGAAGTTCACCATGTTAGGAGACAAGCTTGTTAAAGCTTTACAAAAAGTCCTGTTAAGAACAGATCCTGTTAGAGACCACCCAGTTAAGGGATTGACTATAATGCCCTATTAGAAGCAATACTCTATTAGGAGTAACCTTGGTAGAGGATTTGAAATCCAAGCTCATGGATCACCTGGTTAGAGAATTTGAATAGCACTAAGCCTGTTAGAGCTTACTCTATTAAGGGATTTAATTGTTGTAATTGTTAGAGAAAAATAGAGGTTTGTTGATCTAGTAAATAGCACTACTCTACTTGATCAGATCCTTTTCATGCTCCTATCTGCCTTCACACATACTGCAGATACACCTTCTGGTTTGGCAACCAATCACACTTACACTTAACTAAAATTGCCAACACTACAACAAAACAACTCATCGACTTTATAAGAAAAACAATAGGTCGGTAACAAATCAAAAACCTAAGATCTCATAGAGATTACAAGTAAAACGGTTCAAGTATGACCGTTGGATTACATAGCAATCATTGCACATTGTTCAAGACAACCTCGACTGTTCCTTGATCATCGCTTCATTGATCCCTGTAACTCATCACATGGTTTCCATTTCATTCAAATCTACATGCCAAAAACCATTTGAAACTCTTCACATACAACATGCATATGTGGCATAATTTTTACCATTCATAATTTGATCATAAACCAATACAACTGATTCACCAAGCTCCATCGGTTAGGGTTTGGCACATCAATAGGTAGGGTTACCGATTGATCTCACTGCTTCTCAAGTAATACCGTTTTCCCTCAGTAGCTCACCTACCGGTTGCAAAACAACATCATTACTAGTTATAATTGACATCAATGACAACAAAATAGTTCATCAATGCAATCTTAATGTAAATGCCAACATGTCTAGCCATATAAACTCATCGTGGATTTGGCTCAAGATGTATCTGGCCCATCCAGGTTCGTTGAACACCAGAAAATAAACAAACTAGATAAAACCCTTCTCTTGTAATGATTTGAACTTGGGCTTCAGATTCCTCATTCCATCAATCATATGCTTGCCAGTGGATATATGCCCTAATATCTTCATTATGCAGCATGCCATACGATACAAAGGAAAATGCACCTTCTAGACCATCTACAATAGATTTGAATGGATATCACTTGAATACGGGCCTTGCTCTCTCAGTAATCTCAACTACCAACAGAGTCGCAACACCAGATGTAGATGCCATTTTGAAATTAGGGTATAAAAAATAGCTCGAACATGGATAAATACCTTTTCAGATTCAACCAAATGCTAGGAATCGCTGATTGATTTCTTCAAGCTCTATTATGACTACTCAATCTCATTTGGCTTGTTGTTATACTCTTTCTCTTCATTTTCAATGTGAAGAATGAATGATAGAAATTCTTTTTTATCCACCTAAAACCTAACTTTAAGTTGTAATAAATGCAAAACCCTAAAGGCTTTTCGGATACCCTGCATCTTCATAAAATCATCACCAGATACTCTGATAAGCATGAAATCTTTTTGATATCAATTGCCTAGCTAATCACCTTCAATTGCAACCATCATCAACTGGTTATAGATCTTCGAAAGGGTTTTAAAGATCTGCATGAAATGCTTCCTCCTAAGTCCAAAATGCCTTAGTTACCAGATGAGGTTCCTGTTGGTGCCCAAAAAAGGGTTTATACTGACACAAGGCAGAGCCCAAGTTGTTTTCTTCTAAAATATCTATGGAAAACCACTTCCAACTGTTAATATTCCTCAAACTTGGACCAACAATAACAAGGATGTGAGATCCTTCTGCACTTTAGGCTCTGCAAAACCAGGGAGGGTGATCCCCATGCCATTTTTTTATTTCTACGCAACACGCTCAAAAATTATACATGAAACAAAGTAGATAATCTCATATAAAGACTCGACAATAAGGGAGAATTCTTAGGAATGGAAAATTCCTCAGTGATCCTCAACTAGTTTAGAGCATGAATGGTGTAGAGCCACCTAAGCACACAAGCATACCAGGAGGTCAAAAGTCACAATATGAGCAATTTTATTGTATTTGAGTCATTCATAATGTATTAAGGTTATTTGAGTCCATTGAATCATAATATGTAAGGCTAAATGAGCCATTTTGTCCAAACATATCATATTTGGTCCATTTTAAATGGTTCCAAACGGCCCCTACTATTCTTAAAAGTGTCCATGTAAGAGTTAGAGTCATTTTTGTCAAAACATGTGAAAAATGTAAAAATTGCAAAGTTGCAACATTGTCAAAAAGTGCAACAAAAGTGAAAAAAATGAAATCCATTGGTTATGAGGTGGTTGGAGTAGTTAGAAAGTTGTTGGAAATGGTTTATAAAATCATGTTTGGTCAAAATCAAGAGGGTAGATCAGTTTGGAGGGGATTTGACAAAGATTATCCATCAAACCCTCAAACTGTCATGAGGTTTTAAGGAATCTATGGCTGTCATAGATCCATGGAGGATCACATTTTCTTTTAATTTTGTATGTAGATATTAAAAAATGAAATATTAATGATATATCTTTCAGATTAATCTTTTCTTATGCATTTTTGTGGAGTATTTGGCAAGATATGTTTGTTTTTACAATAATTGTCAAAACCCTGGCAAGGATTACCTGTTTTGGGGAAAATGATCATAAATTTTGATTTAACCATTGGATCGGGCTTCAATTTGGAGATAACTTGTTTAACTCAGTAATCTAAATTATGACCGAAGAGATTGTCTTTATAAGAAATACGTAAAATTGTATTGATGACTATTTGTTACAGTTCATGATGAAAGGCAGACTGGTGAAGGCAGCAACAGTCTGGTTGCAGCATTTGGTTTGGTCACATGAGGAATATTAATGAAGAAAGAATATATGTGTTGGAAAGGTATCTAAATCTTCTTTCAAATTTTTTTGGTCTTACTTAATTTGGTTACGAATTGAATATTTTGTGATTATTTTGGTGAAAACAGTTTCTAAAGGATGAAACCCTAAACTAGGGTATTCCATCGCAAATAAGAATTTTTTCACTCATGTTATGGTGAATTTTATGATATAAAATATTGAATGAAGGGTTTTAGGGATGTAATATAACCTTTTAAATTTGTTTGGAGTTGAGAAGAGTGATTGATCTTTTTATATGCACCTCTTGATTCAATTTTAAAGTCTACCCTTGAATGAAGGTTTTATGGTTTGTGATAGATGCTCTGCATCACATGACAACATTCGTGTAAATGAAAATATTCTAATATTCAACAGGTTTTAGAAAACCAGTGGTAATTCCAAATAGTAAATCAATACCAAGGCATTCACTTAGCTATGATTAGTGCCTTATTCCATTGGGTACATGAATTCATACTGCATTAAACTGTATTTTTGACAGAATTTATCTAACAACATATAACCTAGATAATATTGCCTTGCAATACATCATATTTGCAATCCCAACCCAGAACTACTTATGAAAATCCCTGCAACCCCTATCACTCTGCAATTTTATTCAAGCATTTAATTAGCCCCTTAGACCAAAGCAAATGCATACACCACAATGTTGGCATTTTTGATGTTTATGTTGTGATTGTCATTGATGGACACACATTTGCATTGAGATCTCCTTTATATGTATGAGTTAGAGCACAACCGGTATTTGTTCCAACTGGTATGTTGTATTATAGTCTTTAGACTATTGGTTTTTTGCATAATGTGTTTCCCGATCTGAAGCGACATGTTGACCCCAAGCGGTTCGTGGATCCCAAGCAGTACAAGGGATTAAAGTGACATAACACATTCTTTACCATCTTCATTTTTGACAAACTGGCAACCAGTATATTGTATGAACCAGTAATACTCTGTGATGACTTACCAACCAGCATTTTGTGATGAGTTACCATCCACCGATTGTTTGATGGTGCCGACACTTTAACGGTGCTTTTTGTGTTGTGTTACCAAGTATGTCCAAGTTCATTGAACCTAGGAAATTGAAATGCAATCCTATTGGACCGACATGAAACCAGATTCCTTTATAAGGACATCATGTCTAGGGTTTTAGGTTGTTGATGTGGCTGTAGCGAAAGTTTATGTTGTTGCTAGGGTTTAAGGTGGTTGAGGAGTTGAAGAGAATATGAATGTGTAGAAGACTGAATTAATGTTGGAATGCATTAGGAACAAGCTATCAAGGATCTAACCAAGCAATCTATGCTATTAGCTAGATCAAACACTTGTTGATTACTCACATCTTTGACAAGTCAGTAGCCCTTAACCGAATAGGCCCAAAAGCCTTTTGTAAATCCTCTAACAAGGTGGTTCACATCTATGGATATAAAATCCTCTAGCAAGGTAGTCTTTAATCAGACTTGTCTCCTAACAAAGATTGAGATTCCTAATAGGATCTATTCTGGTAAAGAATATTGTAAGACTTTAACCGGTCTGGTTCCTATTCTACAGATAGTTACTTGTGAGTTCCATCTCACTGTGGTTTTTCCCATTTGGGTTTCCACGTCAAAATCTCTTGTGTTATGGTGTTTTTGCTTTTGTGGGTGAATGCATTATTATCTATTTGGTTTGCATGTGTGTTAACCAATTTGTCTGCTAAACTGTTTTACTGGTTTACTGTTAGTCTTGCAAAGTGTTTAAGTGCAGAGATTTTTGGCATACTAATTCACCCCCCCGCCTCTTAGTATTCATCAATTGGTATCAGAGCCTACCTTTCTATAAGTTTAACCACTTGGAAATAGATATGGGGGAATACTCTATAAGGGAACTTACTCATTGACTCACTCAGTCTAAGCAAGCCTATGATGATCTTACAATCAAATACAAGGCATCTCAAGCAGAAAGGAGAGAACATGTTGAAAAGTTGATGGAGCTATCTAAAAATAGTTCTTCAGATGAAGCAGACATGGAAGCCCTAATTGCAGAAGTAATTAAGTTGAATGAATCAAACTCCAACCTGAGAAAGGAGTTGGAAGGACTGACTATCTAGATGTGTCAAGAGCTTGAGAACCAAAGGAAAGCTGAAGATCTGGTGAAAGAAAGAGATCATGAGATCTCCAAGCTGAAACAAGAGATCAGTGCCCTAACTGCTCAACTCCATGCAAGCAAAGTGGAAAAGGAAGACATGCAAGGAGAACTGAACATTGCCATCTTTGAGAATGAAAACCTGTTGGAAACAAATGTTGCTATTTCCAAAGAACTCTCTGAGTCAAAGGAAATACTTGATAAGTTCAACAAGAGTACTGTCAAGCTAGAGCAAAAGCTTGAATCTACCAAACCGGTCAATAATACCAATGGACTTGGTTATTCCAGTCATGAGGAAGGTGAGACCTCTGGTACAAATGCTGGAACATCAAAGAAACAACTAGCATCAAAGGATAAAGGTAAGCAAAAGTTTAAACCCGTTTGTTTCAACTGTCTTAAAGAAGGACATACTGCAAATGTGTGTAGGAGTAAGGCTTACAACAATTTTCCTTATTTCGTAAATTATAAGCCTAGATCCTTAGATTCAATGGTAACTGTTATGCATGCAACAAGTATGGGCATAGAGCATTTGAATGTAGGTCAGTTATGAACAACATTGGTAGATGTCCTCAGAGGACCCAAGGAGCTGGTCCTAAACCTTTTGTGAACCGGAATCACAACCAGTTTAATTCCTTCAATCATCGGCAAAGAAGTGGTGGCTATCAAGTGGCAACCGGATGGAGAGAAAACTGTATGGTCTATCATGGTCATGGTCACATTGCTGCAACATGCAGAAGGAAGAATGGAAACATGAACAATGGACCTTGGAGAGCACCTAGATTGGTCTACTATCACTGCAACAAACTGGGTCACATTGCCAGATTCTATAGATCAAGAAAGAACATATTTGATGATATACTGGTCACTCCAGAAGGAAACATTGATGTTGACACTGTTCAAGAAGGCATGAACAAAACCTGGAAGAAGAAAACAGCAGTGTTACAAGAGGACTCAGTTTCTGCAGCTAGTGTGGAAATCACAGAACTGACAAACTAAGCTTCAGAAAAGCTTAGGGGGAGAAAATGGCAAAATGTTTCAAACCCCTGATTTATACCGGTAAAAGACCTTAACCGGTATGTGATACCTATCAGTTGGTGGAAGACCGGAAATGATGAAAGGCAAATTAGGGTTTATGCCCTAATGGAGGAGAATTAATTGTGGTAGGTGAGGAATATGCTTAAAAGGATTTTTCAAATCATTTCTCACTATCAGTTTTCGAAGTGAAGGAGGTTTTCAAGTGTAGAGCGACGACAAAGTGATTTGTGCTGAGATTTTCAGAAATTGAGAAACTGCGAAGGAGATTCAAATTCAAACTGCAAGCGGCCAAGTGAAGAACACAAAGCGGTGATTCTGCAACCGACGGAGTGTGAAGTGAAGGAGAATCTGAAAGCCCTAAATTCACGTGTTTCAAAAGGTATTTCTCAAGTTTTTAAGTTTCTATCATGGCTTTCGCATCTCATACCAGTTCTAGTGCATCTGTCGAGTCTGCAAGTTTTATTCAATGCAAGTCTAAGTATAATGCCCTATCACAAGTTCCGACTGGTGTTATAGTAGAAGAAGGGATTTCTGATTACATAGATTGCAAGATTGAAGACCTAGGGTCTCTAGCTATCCACTCCTAGCTAGGTTTGTTCTATGGACAAGATAAAAAGATCAAACCGGAGTATAGTATCTTGGAGAAGAAGAAGCTCCACAATACTGTTTATTTCTTGGAGGATTTCATAGATGATCACATTAGGATCATTCTGAGTAGAGTTCATGGTGACAAGATGTCCCTGGAAATAACGCATGATATAACACCACAAGCAATCCATGTCATCACTGGTTTCTACAATACAAGGGATGTGCCAGCCCTAAGGATGGTAAGCAAAACTAAAATGTCCAAGCTCACCGGTTCAGTGAGAAACTCACGAGATTTGACCATCAATTCTATCAAGAGTGATCTGGTGAAGTATGCATGTATGGTGATAGGATACCAAACATTGTCAGCCAGCAGAATTAACTCTGTATCTACTGCAGCGATAAATGCTGCTTACCGGATGATCAAGGAGGATGCATCATTTGACCTATGAATCGGTATGCAAAGGCAACTCCTGTTGAATCTGAAGTTGATCAAATAGCATAATGCACTGAGGTTCAAGTTTCGACAACTATTGGTTGGGTTGTTCTTTTACTTTCAAGGATACTTCCCAAGAGTGGGAGACATTCAGTGGTCGGTGGACCAATCGGTTACCAAACAAATAAAGGAAAGTTTGCAACCAGTGGGAACCGGTTACCCTGAAGTTCTAAACAAGTATTTTGATGAGTTCAAACAGAAAATGAGGCAAAGAATGAGAATATCAGGTGACATCATCAAGAAATATGAAGATGATATATGTTTCACCATCAAGGTGGATCAATGCATAATGGAGGTTGTTGAGCCTAGAGTGGAAGAAGTGGAGCCAATGGGCTATGAAGTGATGTATGATATGCTGGAAGGGTATGCCTCTACCCTTATTGCCTCATTGCTTGATCCTAAGGCAAAGAGAACCGGCACCTACCTAGAGAGGATAACACCAGTTGAGGAACCACCAGCAAAGAAAGGAAAAGAGCCTTCAGTGAAGAAGGGAAAAGAAGTGCCATCTGCATCTGCACTAGTTACAACAGCAAGTCCAAAAGTGACCAAACGGTCACCGGCCAAGAAGAAACCGGAAGCAGCACTGGCTAAAGTCTTCGAGAGGAAAAAGAAGACAAAAAGCAACACACCAGACCCAGAGGAAACTGTGTCTGAGGAGCAGCCCAAGAAGGTGTGACAGACAAGAAAGAAGACAAAGAATGAACCGGCATGATCTGCATCAGTAAATATAGATATCTCTTCCTATAAACCTTTGACACATTGTCAAAGAACAATAAAGAATATTAGGAGAAAATTGCTACATGATTTAATTGAGTATTTTGATGACTTTAATGATGATGAAAAGGAAGCGGTTGAAAAGGAAATAATTGAGTATTTATGTGTTAATGACTGGTCACCTTCAGAAATTTGATCTGAAACATCGGATTCTTTGTATAAGTCCTTAGACAATAAATGGCACATTGCCATAGAGCAGGAATAGGAAATGAGAGAAAAAGTTTTTGCTGAACATTTTCCTGATGTATCAAATTCGGAACTGTTCGATGTAATGAACAAATACAAAGGTCTTTTCTTCATGAGAAGAAGAAGACTCCTATTACTGGAAGGGAAGGGTAAGGAAGTGCTCAAGGATACACACACTCATTCTCTAGAAGCTCTGAAGATGCATCGAGTGGGTGAAGCCAACCGGCAAGCTGAGAAAGAACCAGTTATATCCAAACCAGACGAAGTACTTGATGATGAAGGAAATCTGGTTGATGAACCGGTCGACACTACTGATGTCGATGCCCTGGACGTAGAAGATGTTACTCAGGAAACACCATATGAGGAAATAGGATAGGAGCAACAAGCTGAACAGGTTGATAAGCAAGCCGAGGATAGACAAGAAGCGATAAAGGAATAGGCCGAGAAGAGGAAAAAGGATGAAGAAGAGAAGAGGAAAAAGGATGAAGAAGAGAAGAAGAAGAAGGATGAAGAAGAGAAGAAGAAAAAGGATGAAGAAGAGAAGAAGAAGAAAGATGAAGAGGAGAAGATGAAGAAGGATGAAGAAGAGAAAAAGAAGCAAGAAGATGAAAAGAAAAAGAAAGAAGAGGAAGATAAGGAACAGGAGAAGAAGAAGGAAGCAGAGAGGAAAAAGAAAGAAGCAGAAGATAAGGAATAGGAGAAGAAGAAGGAAGCAGAGAGGAAGAAGAAGGAAGAGGAAGATAAGGAACAGGAGAAGAAGAAGGAAGCAGAAAAGAAAAAGGTTGAGGAAGAAAAAGCAGAGGAAAAGAGGAGAGAAGCAGAGAAAAAGAAGAAGGAAGAGGAAGAGAAAGAAGGGGAGAAGCAGAAGGAAGAGGAAGAGAAAGAAGGGGAGAAGCGGAGAGAAGCGGAGAAGAAAAAAGTAGAAGAGGATAAGGAGAGAGAAGTGGCAAAGAGAACCCAGACGGAGACTCCGAAGGCAACTGGTAGTCAAGCCAAACCGGTTGACCTCACCAGTCCTATCAACCTTCAGTCTGCAAGTGAAATGGAGCTGATGTAGAGCATCAAAGTTTCCCAAGAATGGCTTGAAAACATACTGAGGAAGGAGCAGGATGTAATTCAAGCGGCTGTGGACACTCTTACTAGTTTGATACCCGGTACTAACCTTCCCAACATTGAATCATCACTAGCCAAACTAAAGCTCCTATGCACAGTAGTGGATGATCAGGTGCAGAGCCTAGAAGAGGCAGCAGAGGCAAATTTCAAAAAGGAGCATCAAAAAGCTCTTAATATATCTCTGGTGAAGAAGTTGAATGAGCTCCGGTCTGAACTAAAAAAAGAACAAAAGGATATAAGGGACGCTCTGGATGAGGGGAATCTTCTACTCAGCAAGATCTGCTAACCCCATCTATTCTATGATGATGTGCTAGCTCAGAAGCAAAAGCTTCAAATAGACTTGCAGTCCTACATGAGCACATTCAAGCCACCTTATGATTCTTTTACAACTTATGGGCAAACCGTTCACCGGTTTCACATCCAGTCAGCAAAAATGGAGCAAGAGATCGGCACCTGATCTAGAGATTTGCAGGAGCTACAACAGGTTCTACTCCCACGATTTCCAATTCTTCAGAAGTGCTATCTAAACTTGGATGCCTTAACAGTTACATAGGAGATTAGCAGAATTAATGCCATGGAAGAACAGGTCTCCCAGATGCAGATAGAGAAAGAAGTAGCCACCTCCCTACTTGAGTCCTGGTCTTTATTGATGAAACAATTCTTGCAGGATTTTAAATCTGTTTTTGACAAGTATTATTCCTTATTGTCATAAACTTTTATTATTTTAATATCAAATGAAAACAGGGTTGTTCAACTGTACTTTGTCATTGTTGGCAAAGGGGGAGAACAATTCTATTTGGGAGAAGTATCTGGTAATCAAAATTTTGATATATGCTCAGAATATCTCTATGTTTATGCTCTATATGAAATAGTGTTATACATTGTATTGTTAAAGGGATAGTGTATATGCTTAGGGGGAGCAATTTTGCTAATGGCATGATTTTGTTGTAAAACACTTAGATGTCAAAATTTTATTTTCCTAAGTGTTTCCATCAATGCCAAAGGGGGAGATTGTTGGCATTTTTGATGTTTATGTTGTGATTGTCATTGATGGACATGCACTTGCATTGAGATATCCTTTATATGTCTGAGTTAGAGCACAACTGGTATTTGTTCCAACTGATATGTTGTATTATAGGCTTTAGACTATTGGTGTTTTGCAGAATGTGTTTCCCGGTCTGAAGCGGCATGTTGACCCCAAGCAGTTCGTGGATCCCAAGCAGTATGAGGGATTAAAGCGGCATAACACATTTTTTACCAGTCTTCATTTTTGACAATCCAGCAACCAATATATTGTATGAACCGGTAATACTTTGTGATGAGTTACCAACCGGCATTTTGTGATGAGTTACCATCCACCGATTGTTTGACGGTGCCGACACTTTAACGGTGCTTTTTGTGTTGTGTTACCAAGTATGTCCAGGTTCCTTGAACCTAGGAAATTGAAATGTAATCCTATTGGACCGACATGAAACTAGATTC
Organism: Cryptomeria japonica; assembly: GCF_030272615.1. Classification (NCBI taxonomy): domain Eukaryota; kingdom Viridiplantae; phylum Streptophyta; class Pinopsida; order Cupressales; family Cupressaceae; genus Cryptomeria; species Cryptomeria japonica. The sequence continues at coordinate 571,016,766 of NC_081415.1, read as the reverse complement.
CTTTATAAGGACATCATGTCTAGGGTTTTAGGTTATTGATGTGGCTGTAGCAAAAGTTTATGTTGTTGCTAGGGTTTAAGGTGGTTGAGGAGTTGAAGAGAATATGAATGTGTAGAAGACTGAAGTAATGCTGGAATGCATTAGGAATGAGCTATCAAGGAAGCAGTCTGTGCTATTAGCTCGATCAAACACTTATTGATTACTCACATCTTTGACAAGTCTATAGCCCTTAACTGGGTAGGCCCAAAAGCCTTTTGTAAATCCTCTAACAAGGTCGTTCACATCTATGGATCTAAAATCCTCTAGCAAGGTAGTCTTTAATCGGACATGTCTCCTAGCAGAGATTGAGATTCCTAACAGGATCTGTTCTGGTAAAGAATATTGTAAGACCTTAACCAGTCTGACCTTAACTGGTCTGGTTCCTATTCTATAGATAGTTACTTGTGAGTTCCTTCTCACCGTAGTTTTTCCCATTTGGGTTTCCACGTCAAAATATCTTGTGTTATGGTGTTTTTGCTTCTGTGGGTGAATGCGTTTTTAGCTATTTGGTTTGCATGTGTGTTAACCGGTTTGTCTGCTAAACTGTTTTACCCGTTTACTGTTAGTCTTGCAAAGTGTTTAAGTGCAGAGATTTTTGGCATACTAATTCACCCCCCCTCTTAGTATTCATCACACAATAGTGCAATGAATGATAAAATCCTTGATAATATACATTCAAAACATGATAGAACAATACACTGGATAGAAGTGGGTTTGAATTATATATTTATTGAATAATTTGATTGTCTCTGTAAGAATACAATTCATACATAACTCCTTCAAGAACCTACTAAATTACAGACACAAGACTCTTTCTATTTTGCTCTGTGAAATAACCTTTTACAACTTTTTGTTAAACCTAGACCTTGCTATTTGGAAACAGAAAATTCGAAACACTCAAGGGACCAAAAATCCAAACCAAATCTCATAGCCCTGAATTCCCTTTTATTAAAAACAAGGGAGCAAATAAGCTATAGGCTAGAGAAGACATGGTGCAGGAGCACCTAGGCGTCATTTTCATCACAGGATTGATAGTAGTTTTAGTTTTTCTGTGTTTTAAGTCGGAAAGTTGTCTAAGATGTTTTTGAAATTGTTCTAGGTTGTTTGGATGAGTTTTGAACTCATTGTGTGGTCTTGGTTTCCTATTTTTTTCCTTTTGCTCAAAGTTGCCAATTTGGGAGTTGCCTGGGAAATTGTTGTCAAAAGTGAGTTTTTAATGTGTTTTTGTTTTTGAAAAGTGTTTAGGCATTTTTTGTACTTGGGTTTTAGGTGTGAGTAATGTTCTAAGATGATTGGTGGTTTTTGAGACCAACCTTGCATCATCTAGGCATCAATAGTTGTCATTTTAGACATGACAATGTCAAATTTGTGTGCTCTTGGACATGTACCTATCCATATAGGAGGATAACTGACTTGGAGAGGTATTTATTCTGTTGTTTGAGCCATTATAAGGGTTGATCATTTGGAATTATCAAGCACTTTGCAAGTTTGCACCATTTTTACCTTGTTTTTCACTATGTTTTGACTCCATGTGAGCAGCAGTCTGTACACCTATTGTACGTGGCTGTACTATTCTTGCATTTTCCAGTACTCTTATGTTTCCTCAAGATTTTCCCTTTGGTTTCATTGAATTTCATTAAGTTTTGAGTTTTGTGCAAAAATATTTAGTTTTGACAGTTTCACTGCCTTGTCTAGGAAATTGGCAAGGATGCTTGACCAACTTGGCTTCTTGAGGCCCTAAATGCTCATGGCTTCCCAAGAACCAGTTGGTCAACTTGTAAGATATGTACATACTTTATTTGATTTCAAAAGTGCAGGTGTAAGGAGTTTTGTGGCCATGGAGCCCTAGGCAAGTGTGCCATTTGGCTAGGGTCTTTGAAGAAGTTTGATGCTTTGCTCTTCCATAGAAAATGCACTCATCAGATTATCAGACCTGTTTTGATGTTTAATTTTGAATGTAAAGGCAAAGAGGCTTTCTAAGCCATAATGAGGATGATTTCATTTTTAGTTTGTGAAAAAGATGTAAAAGACAGTGAGTCACTGTTTTGGAGTTAATTTCCTTTCACTTGCTTACTCTCCACCATACATTAGAGTTTGTAAAGCATTGTACCTCTCTCTATTTGTTTGCAAACAAGATCAAGGAATGTTTTTTTGACCCTTCCCATGGGTCTTGAGGTTCCCAAAGATCAATTAATGATCCTTTAGGCAAGGTTGTAATGCCCAGCTAGCTGTCACAGTCATTTATGACTGATTTTTGTATTCTTGGTTGATTGGTTTTTGTAATCTTCCTCTTCCAAGTGGCAGGTATGAAGGACATAAATCATCAAAAGGTAGAGCATTGCTAAGAAAGCACAAATCAGACCTTCAAATAAGAGTTTTTGACAGTGTAAAGTGTAGGTCCAAAGTGAAAGACAGTGAGAAGGCAAAAATGCAATCATAATTTCCTTGACAGTGAACAACTCTTTGTTTGTAATTGCCTAATGGCTTTTGTGCAAGGTTAATGTGATTATGTTTTGTTCCTAATGATATATGAGTTCACATGATTTGAATGTATTTGGGTACTCATGTAACTGATGTGTTTGTAGACAGCAAGAATGGAAAAGTTGTCATTATTGCATACCCCTCATGAGCAATTTTTGTAAATCTTGTTCCCTAACCTTGGAAAGGTGTAAAACTATATTTTTGTGGCTTAAATAGCATGTAACATGGTAGAACCAAGTTTTCATGGTTCATATTGAAGGTCTTAAACTTGTTAGTCCATGTTTGCCACCAAAACCTTTCCAAACCCTCCTTTTTGCACCCATTTTTGGGACAGGCATGGAGAAGGCTTAAGGGACCCTAAAACTCATAAAATCTTCAAGAACCCCCAAAAGGGTATCCATATACAAGATTCTTTTAGTCTCAAAGTTTATCATTGGAGCAAGGTGAGCACAAAACCCCAAAGGGAGGGCTAATTCCTAGTAGCCCGTTTTAGGCCTAAAACTTGGGTTTTTGTCAAATCGGGTACACAAATGGAGGATGTAAAGCCTAAAACCCATCAAATCTAGTTGAGACAAGTTGTCCTTGCATACAATTAACATATTTGGTGGGGTAGACTCTATAAGTTGGTTTGTTGCACTTATGAAGGATCACTACACTACAAAACGTAGAAGGCCAAAGACACCCATGGGGGTATAACTTGACACAAACTTGCAATTCAATAAAAGGAGACCTTGTGCAGTCAAAGAACAGATCAGGGATAGAGGGAATGAATCCCAATTGAGTGAGTAAAGTGTTAGATTACTAAGCGAACAACTATGGATTTGAAGCCCTTGAGTAACCAAGGAGAGTTTGACTTAGGGAGGTGGAACAAGGAGAGTTGCTAGATTGCCTTTGAGCTTTTTGCACTCTGATTTTGGTGACCACACCTTGAAACTAACAAAGGACCTATCACCTAATAACATACAAGCCTATTGGGCAACCCACTTGTACTATCTCCCTATCATAGTGGTATCAGACCACAGTTACACTTGGGAAGAAGTAGCAATTTGGCAACCATGGTGACAAATGCAGAATTAGCAAAGAAAGTGGAAGACCAGGAAAAAGAAAATAGATTACTCAAAGTGAAGCTAGACCTCCTAGAGCAGAAGTTGGGAGAAGTAGAAGTGAAGGCAGATGAAGCCTGCAATAAGATAGAGGGAACAGAAGGTAGGGGTAAGCTATTAGCTATAGAGGATGAAACCCCTATCCCAGACCCTGTGATAGAGAATTAACCCTTTTTGAAAGCCTTGAAGGCTATGAGTGGGAGAAAACTAGAAGGAGTCCCACTATTCAATGGTTAAATCGACCCAGAAGTGGTCATGGAGTGGATTGAGGGTCTTGAGAACCATTTTGAATGTGATGGTGTGACAGAGGCCCAGAAAGTGAAGGTGGCTAAGTCCAGGTTAAGAGGAGCTCCCTTAACATGGTGGAAGTTCATTCAGGATGAACATGAGAAAGAGGGAAAAAAGCCCATAGCAACTTGGAAGGGAATTTTGTCCAAAATCAGAGAGACTTACATTCTAGAGGACTATGAAATACAGCTTCATAGGAAAAGGCAAAACCTTAGGCAAAAAGAGTTAGATGTCAATAGTTACACCAAGGAGTTCCAGAAGCTATGCCTTAGGTCAAAGATCCAAGAGGATGAAAATGTCAAGGTTGCTAGGTACCTCAATGGTTTAAGATGGAACATACAGGAAGAGTTAAGTTTGTTGTGTCCTACAATAGTTCAGAAGTGCTATCAACTTGCACTCAAGGTAGAGGAAAGGAGTAGGAAGAAGCAAGAGCAACATAACAGAGGTAGAGGAAGAGGTAGAGATGGTAGAGGCCATCGAGGAAGTTTTGGGGGAAGACACATAGATCAAAGGTCCCAAGGAGAATCTAAGCTTATAGAGAAAAGCGGGGATTCTCAGAGCAAGCCCAACTATAGGGGTAGGTCTAGTGGCCCAGGTAGAGGGTCTTACTTCTCCACAATGAAATGTTATAACTGTCAGAAATTGGGTCATCCTGCTTATAGGTGTCCAGAAAAGCCTAGTTCCTCCCATGGAGGTGAAAAGAGAGTGAACTATGTTCAGGAGGAAGGAAGTAGTAAAAGAACTCCAGAAATGAACCTAGCACCCGAAGATGGTGAGAGTCTAATGTTGAGGAGAGTATTGATGCAAGAACCTCACAAGTGTGAAGTGTCTCAGAGAAGAGCATTGTCCAGGATAAAGTGCAAAATCTTGGGCAAGGTATGTAAGGTGGTTATAGATTCAGGTTCCACAGATAACATTATATCAGAGGAGGTAGTTAGCAAATTGAACCTACCTAGAATGAGGCACAATGAACCCTACAAGGTAACCTGGTTAAACAAGGGGCAACATGTCCTAGTTAATGAACAAGCATGGGTAGACTTCAACATAGGTGAATACAAGGATAGGATACTATGTGACATCCTTCCTATGGATGCTTGCCATCTACTATTGGGTAGACCTTGGCAATTTGACAGAAGGGCACACCATGATGGTGAAAAAAACACATAGTCCTTTCAAAAGAATGGCATTGTCTACAAAATTTAGTCCCTTAGTGAAGAGACAGAGAACAGCAAACCACAAACACCTAAAGTGCTATTAGTCAATGAAAAAGAGTTCATCCAAACCATGAAAGAGGGAGATGGGATTGGTTATGCACTTGTAGTGAAACCTAAGGAGGAGAAGAAAGAAAAACAAGTTGAGATCCCACAAGAAGTGCAGCAAATTCTTGATAACTTTAAGGGCATCATCAGTGATGGACAACCAGTAACATTACCTCCTCCTAGAGCCATTAGTCATCAAATTGACTTTATACCAGGAGCTTCTTTGCCAAACAAAGTAGCTTATAAGATGACTCCTAAACAGAACAAAGAGGTAGCTAGACAGATTCAAGAGTTATTAGATCAAGGATTAATAAGAAAGAGTATAAGTCCTTGTGTCGTACCCACTGTGTTGGCACCTAAGAAAGGGGGCACATGGAGACTATGCATAGACTCCAGAGCCATCAATAAAATCACAATAAGGTACCGATTCCCTATTCCCAGGATAGAAGATTTGATGGATTGTTTAGGGGGTGCAAGGTATTTCACAAAAATAGACTTAAAGAGTGCTTACCATCAGATAAGAATAAAAGAGGGTGATGAGTGGAAAACTACTTTCAAAACAAATGAGGGTCTTTATGAATGGTTGGTTATGCCTTTTGGACTCTCTAATGCTCCCAGTACCTTTATGAGGTTAATGAATGAAGTATTACAGGATTTTCTCAGTAAGTTTATGGTAGTCTACTTAGATGATATTCTCATTTTTAGTAAGACTAAAGAGGAGCATTTGAAGCACTTAGCCATTGTTTTGCAAAGATTAGCTGATGAGCAGTTAACCATAAATCTTGAGAAATGTGATTTTATGTTGCAAGAGCTAGTCTATCTTGGTTTTGTTGTGTCCAGTGGAGATCTTAAGATGGATCAATCCAAAGTTGCTGCCATAACAAGTTGGCCAACCCCACAATCAGCTAGTGAAGTTAGGAGTTTTCATGGTCTAGCCCAGTTTTACAAGAAATTTATCAAAGGGTTTAGTTAGATTTGTGCACCCATGTTAGATACAATAAAGGGCAGTCATAAGGACAAGTTTCAATGGACAGAAGCAGCCAATAAGGGGTTTGAGTTACTCAAAACTAGAGTTGCTACACAGCTAGTGTTAATCCTTCCTAGTTTTGATAAGCTCTTTACTATTGAATGCGATGTCAGTCATCTTGCAGTAGGTGTAGTCTTGAGTCAGGATAATAGACCAGTTGCTTTCTTTAGTGAAAAATTGAATGATGCAAAGAAAAAGTATTTATCTTATGATTTAGAGTTATATGCATTGGTGCAGGCACTCAGGAAGTGGAGGCATTACTTGCTTCATAAAGAGTTTGTTGTGTATACAGACAACCAGGCAGTCAGTTTCTTGAATTCTCAGGATAAACTCAACCATAGGCATGTGAAATGGGTAGAATACCTACAAGCATATACCTTTACTCTTAAGCACAAGAAAGGCCAATGTAACAGAGTAGCTAATTCTTTAAGTAGGAGATTGTTGACTATTCAGGAGATCCAAGTTAAGAGTATTGGTATTGATTGCTTTCAAGATTTGTATCCTAATGATGATGATTTTGCTGCTGCTTATAAAGTTTGTCTATCTTTTGAGAATCATTTCCATAGTGAGTGTGCTGACTATACATTGCAGAATGGTTTGTTATTCAGGGGAGGACAGTTGTGTGTTCCTAAAGGTTCCATGAGAGAAAACCTTATCCAAGAGAAACACAATGGGTGTTTGAGTGGCCATTTTGGTCTCAATAAGACCTTAGAGTTGGTTCAATGCTTCTATTACTGGCCTAAGATGCAAAGAGATGTCCGGAGGTATGTTGAATAGTGTATGGTATGTCAGAAGGCCAAAGGTAATAGCACTAATGCTGGTTTATATCAGCCTCTTCCCATTCCTTCTAGGCCATGGGAGTGCATCAGTATGGATTTTGTTGTAGGTTTACCAAAGACAAAAGTAGGGTATGACAATATCTTTGTGGTTGTTGACAGATTTAGTAAAATGGCTCACTTTATACCTTGCAAAACTACTAATGACGCTAGTCATATTTATTTCCTTTTCTTTAAAGAAGTTTTTAGAATACATGGTTTGCCATCTAGCATTGTATCAGATAGAGATGTTAAGTTTTTGGGTCATTTTTGGAAGACTTTGTGGAAGAAATTGGGTACTAACTTGTCTTTTGGCTCAGCTTACCATCCATAGATAGATGGCCAAATAAAAGTGGTGAATAGAACATTGGGTAATCTACTCAGATGTCTCACCAAGGAGTATGGACAAAGTTGGGATCAGCTCATCCCACAGGCAGAGTTTACCTACAATGACAGTGTAAATAGATCCACTGGTAAGAGTCCATTTCAGATTTCTTATGGTATGCATCCAAGAGGTGTTTTTGAGTTACATGATGTGACTAACTTGCAACATGTTAGTGGGACAGTAGAGGATATGGCATAATCTCTAAAAGAGATCCATGAACAGGTTAAGCGGTCTTTATAGGACACCACAGCAAGAGTCAAGGCAAGGGTGGATGCTTCAAAGAGGAATGTCCAATTCTTAGTTGGATATTTTGTGATGGTGCATCTCAACAAGTCTATATTGCAAAAGGGAGTTCCTACCAAGTTACAGATGAGAAGAATTGGACCTTGCAGGATTTTGGCTTACTATGGTCCAAATGCTTATAAGATTGATTTACCCGCTAATGTTTCTTTGTCTCCAATCTTTAATGTTGCAGATTTGGTACCTTTCAAGGGGCAGCCTATAGAAGAGACTCAAAGAGCTTTAGACATTTCACATTCCCTTTCTGATCTATCTCTCCCCTCTTCTTCTTCTTCCATTCCTGAACAGGTACTGGATTCCAGAATCATCAAGAAGACTAGAAAGCATGACTAACTTGAACATTTGATCAAGTGAAAAGATCAACCAGCTTCTGAAGCCACTTGGATACCTAAAAGTGACTTCAACAAGGCTGGTATTCCTCTCTCTTTTCTACCCAAAGGAGTCAAATGACTTCTTTGTCACCAGGGGAGTATGGTGCAGGAGCACCTAGGCCTCATTTTTATCACATGTTTGATAGCAGTTTTGGTTTTTCTGTGTTTTAAGCTGGAAATTTGCCTAAGATGTTTTTGAAGTTGTTCTAGGTTGTTTCGATGAGTTTTGAACTCATTGTGTGGTCTTGGTTTCCTGTTTTTTCCCTTTTGCTCAATGTTGCCAGTTTGGGAGTTGCCTGCCAAATTGTTGTCAAAAGTGAGTTTTTAATGTGTTTTTGTTTTTGAAAAGTGTTTAGGCATGTTTTTTTCTTGGGTTTTAGGTGTGAGTAATGTTCTAAGATGATTGGTGGTTTTTGAGACCAACCTTGCATCATCTAGGCATCAATAGTTGTCATTTTAGACATGAAAATGTCAAATTTGTGTGCTCTTGGACATGTAATTTTCCATATAGGAGGATAACTAACTTCAAGAGGTATTTATTCTCTTGTTTGATCCATTATAAGGGTTGATCATTTGAAATTATCAAGCACTTTGCAAGTTTGCACCATTTTTACCTTCTTTTTCACTATGTTTTGACTCCATGTGAGCAGCAGTCTGTACACCTGTTGTACGTGGCCAAACTATTTTTACATTTTCTAGTACTCTTATTTTTCCTAAATCTTTTTCCTTTGGTGGCATTGAATTTCATTAAGTTTTGAGTTTTGTGCAAAAATATTTAGTTTTGACAGTTTCACTGCCTTGTCTAGGAAATTGCCTAGGATGCTTGACCAACTTGGCTTCTTGAGGCCCTAAATGCTCATGGCTTCCCAAGAACTAGTTGGTCAACTTGTAAGATATGTACATACTTTATTTGATTTCAAAAGTGCAGGTGTAAGGAGTTCTGTGGCCATGGAGCCCTAGGCAAGTGTGCCATTTGGCTAGGGTCTTTAAAGAAGTTTGATGCTTTGCTCTTCCATAGAAAATGCACTCATCAGATTATCAGACATGTTTTGATGTTTAAGTTTGAATGTAAAGGAAAAGAGGCTTTCTAAGCCATAATGAGGATGATTTCATTTTTAGTTTGTGAAAAAGATGTAAAAGACAGTGAGTCATTGTTTTGGAGTTAATTTCCTTTCACTTGCTTACTCTCCACCATACATTGGAGTTTGTAAAGCATTGTACCTCTCTCTATTTATTTGCAAACAAGATCAAGGAATGTTTTTTTGACCCTACCCATGGGTCTTGAGGTTTCCAAAGATCAATTAATGATCCTTTAGGCAAGGTTGTAATGCCTAGCTGGCTGTCATAGTCATTTATGACTGATTATTGTATTCTTGGTTGATTGGTTTTTTTTAATCTTCCTCTTCCAAGTGGTAGGTATGAAGGACATCAAGCATCAAAAGGCAGATAATTTCTAAGAAAGCACAAATCAAACATTCAAATAAGATTTTTTGACAATGTAAAGTGCAGGTCCAAAGTGAAAGACAGTGAGAAGGAAAAAATGCAGTCATAATTTCCTTGATAGTGAACAACTCTTTGTTTGTAACTGCCTAATGGCTTTTGTGTAGGGTTAATGTGATTCTTTTTTTTTCCTAATGATAGATGAGTTCACATGATTTGAATGTACGTGGGTACTCATGTAATAGATGTGTTTTTAGACAACAAGAATGGAAAAGTTGTCATTATTGCATACCCCTCATGAGCAATTTTTGTAAATCTTGTTCCCTAACCTTGGAAAGGTGTAAAACCATATTTTTGTGGCTTAACTAGCATGTAACATGGTATAACCAAGTTTTCATGGTTCATATTGAAGGTCTTAAACTTGTTAGTCCATGTTTGCCACCAAAACCTTTCCAAACCCTCCTTTTTGCACCCATTTTTGGGACAGTCATGGAGAAGGCTTAAGGGACCCTAAAACTCATAAAATATTCAAGAACCCCCAAAAGGGTATCCGTATATGAGATTATTTTAGTCTGGAAGTTCATCGTTGGAGCAAGGTGAGCACAAAACCCCAAAAGGAAGGCTAATTCCTAGTAGCCCATTTTAGGCCTAAAACTTGGGTTTTTGTCAAATCGGGTACACAAATGGAGGATGTAAAGCCTGAAACCTATCAAATACAATTAACATATTTGGTGAGGTAGACTCTATAAGTTGGTTTGTGGCACTTATGAAGGATCACTACACTACAAAATGTAGAAGGCCAAAGACACCCATGGGGGTATAACTTGACACAAACTTGCAATCCAATAAAAGGAGACCTGGTGTAGTTAGAGAATAGATCAGGGATAGAGGGAATGAATCTCAATTGATTGAGTAAAGTGTTAGATTACTAAGCCAACAACTATGGATTTGAAGCCCTTGAGTAACCAAGGAGAGTTTGACTTAGGGGGGTGGAACAAGGAGAGTTGCTAGATTGCCTTTGAGCTTTTTGCACTCTGATTTTGGTGACCACACCTTGAAACTAATAAAGGACCTATCACCTAATAACATACAAGCGTATTGGGCAACCCACTTGTACTATCTCCCTATCAAGACACCTGCCATCTCAGAATGATTACACACAACTACATTCTATTATACCAACATTCATCCTCGAACTCGCTTATGTGGGATCAAAGTATGCACCCACCTTCTTTAAAACTCATGATGAAAATTACCATCATTTATGTTTTACAGGTTCAAAAATATTCCACTAGAAGACAAAAATAGTTATGCAAACTGTTATAACATTTATTCATCATTCAGATACATGCTACTCCACGCACTATAGTCTTCATCGGATGGCCAATTGAAATTCATGACTTCATCATCTTTTTCCCTACATGGAATATATTTAATGGCTACTTGGTTTGCCTCTCTTTTATAAGTTTTAAAAAATAATCCTATAGCAATTATTTTATCCATGTTATCCTCCAGCATATCCATATTCAACCCTTCACATATCATTTCCACATGGGTTTTGATGACTCTTTCTGCCTCTGCCTTCCAAAATTGTAAAGGCTTGACTGCCCCTTCTCTATCTTCAATATCTAGCAAAAGAGATTGTTCCAATTCACTGAAACTCTTCATCAATTATCTTACCTTTCTTTCTATATTTTGTAGTGTCCACCCTTGACTTGACTTGTTTTGACTAGAGTTGACTTTTAATTCATGCATGATAAACATTATTGGGCATAGGCTATTTCAGATGATCTATATAATGTTGATACTATCATTATTGATCGTGTGATTTATTAGACACTATATACTTATTATTTGATTTGATGAGCATAAGTGTTGATGGATTTTACATGCCTTACTATAATCATGAATTATACTAATCATGCACTTGATGATGTTTTTATGTACTGACCATATTTAATGATTATCTATGATGAGTTGATCTTATGGTGTGTTTGATTGTTGTATGACTGTCTTCAAGATAGAGACAATTCCGCATCACTCATTGCAAGTGGGATGTGTCGGTGCGATTCTCTAACCCTTGTCTGTTATTATATTATTATTATTATATATATATATATGCCGTATCATTTCTTGTGGGTGCAAGATTTGCAAGTACCAGACACCGACTCCATCGGGCTCCATAGGTCTGAGCGTGTCTATAAATCCCAATGGCATGTGGTTCGGAGTTGGCACAAGTTCCCCTCACATACTCTAGATCTAAGTTGTTCACTGTGAGTCGTCAGTATCTTGGCGCAAGTCGCCATGTCAGTTAGTAAGCTTGATTTCTTCTGTGTTGTGAGTATGTTAGTATTGGTTGGTTAGTTCTATTGTGTTGAGACTGATTGATGACTGATGCGAGATTAAATAGTTAATAATGTTTATTTTAATTATTTTGATTAATAGTGATTTGATTATTTGGTTATCTAATGTTTAAATTAATTTATTGGATTGTTGCCTTTTTGGGTATTTAATTATTTGATATTTAAATGTTTACTTATTTTATTGATGATTTAATATTTATTGTTTACCTTATGTTGTGGTTTTATATTGATTTGTGATTTGACCTTTTATTAATATTTAATTATTTATTTATTTATTTAATCATCTATGGTTTAATATTTATTTGGTATTTAATGTTTATTTGGTTCTTTAATTCATTTATGAGCCTTTGGTTTATTTGACTTAATTTCCCTATTTGGTTTATTTAATTATGGCTCATGTTTTATTTATTAGTTTGACTTTTATGTTAAGTGGGTTGTATAAATACACTTTAAAATAAAATAATAAAAATATTCCCACCTAATTGTAAAAGCATGATTTATATTTATCTTACCTACCCTCTTCTCTTATTGGTTGAATTTGAAAAGGGAGGTAAAATTATATTATATGGTGGGGTTGGTAAAATATATTATAGAATCAAATATTTTGATTGGCTGTTATGGAGGCTAGGGTTTTTGGTTATTGTTTGGATTTTTATTTTCATTCTCATGATGTGTTTTGGGTTGACTTTTCTCTGGAAAAATTCTCCAGCAAGTTTTCTTCCTTGGTTTTGGATTTCTTCACTCTTGGTTTTGGCTGGAGCTTGGTTGGATTTTGGTTTGGCTTTGTGGGAGCTCTTCTTCAACTTCATTCCATTACTTCAGGTTGTAGGTTCGAGCTTGAACCTATGTATTTTAGTTTTAATGGCCTCTCTGTGTATGCACCATGTCTGCAAGTGTATTGGGCTTGGGTTGAAAGAAATATGTATTGCATATTCTTTAGTTTTAATATAGTTTTGGGAAATAAATATTTGGTGAGAACTTTATGTTATGTGAGTTTCTGTATAGTTGGCTAGAAATTATATTTTGGTTTTTTCTGAGAATGTGTTCATGACTCTGTAGATTTTTATTCTCTGTGAATGTTCTTCTTGTGTTTTCCATTTGAGTTGTTTGAGGATATTTTTGCAATCCCCTCTCAAAGTGTGATTATTTTGTGAGAGTTTTGTTGGGTTATTTGGATATCTATCGAGTTTATTTGGTTCTCTCTATCAGTATTGCCATGAGAAAAAACTTGATATAATTTGATTTATTCTTGGTTAGATTTTATTTCATTTATGCCCTTTATTTCCATATTTCTGGGCAACCTTGTTGGTCCTTGTTTCGTAAAATTTGGTTAAGTGTAAGACTTTATTTTTCTGTCAAATTTATGCATATGCATTGTTTTAACATATGCGCGAACCTATTGAACATATGCGCGAACCTGTTGAACATATGCAGTAACCTATTGAACATATGCATGAACCTATTGAACATATGCACTAACCTATTGAACATATGCGTGAACCTGTTGAACAAAAGCACGAACCTGTTGGGCAAATGCTTGAATCTGTCTGATTTATGTGTTTTTTATAGTTTTTCTTTTTTTAATTAATTTTCCTGAATTAATTTTGTACCAGATGCTTTATTTGAGGTCTGTTAATATTTTCCATATTTGGTTTTTATTAGTTTTGATGTATTTTGATGGTTTTATGTATATTTACTTCTCTACACCATCTTGGATATTTTAGACTCTCTTCCATGTGGATAGGCCATGGATGATTGAGATGATTACTATGTTGTTTTGGACCAGCAAGTGAATAGGCCTTGTTGTGATGGTATCTTTTATTTGATGGCAACATTTGATGGCTTGATATGCCTTTGTTTATTGCTATCCATGAGGCTCATTTTTCTATATTGATGTTGTTGTAGCCTTGCATATATTGTAAGAGTATGTGTGGAAGTTTTGGCTGCATTAAGTATTATTCGCATGTGTATATATTGGTAGAGCCTCTTGTGATTTATTGTTGGGCCATGTTAGGAGGAGTGGGCTTCCTTGTGGTGATCGGGGTCATGAGAGATAGGATTGCATGAGGTTCCTTGTAAGGATGCATGAAGTCTAGACCACTAGGGCACATTGAAGTTTTCCATGATTTGTAAACAAGTGATAACATTGATAATGAATTAATTGCAATGGGTAATTATAACTCAATTAAACAAGATAATGAATAGTTTTGGAGCCTCATGGCTTAGTCCTAGGGAGGATGTTTTAGGATAAGCATGAGAAGGTCATGAAGATGGTAAGCTAATCTCCCTTGGTCTATCATAGGTTGAGATGGCTCCACATGTCTATCAAGCTAGTGCCTTGTGTTATTATGTTATTATGTTATGAGGATGGCATGTGATGACACTCCACTCCTACATGTGCTCCCCCTTTATGATTTATGATTATTCTTATTGGATGCATTTATGTCCTAATGAGTTTTACACCTCTGGGAGATTATTCTTGTGGTTCTATGTGAGTTCTTGCTTGAGATTCCTTGTGTGGTTAGTCTCCTTGGTTATAAGTGTCAGCCTAGATGTAGAGTGTGTTTTGGGACCTTGTGTCATCTCTTAGGACGGGGGGTGGCTCCTTTGGTTCCACATGGTCAGGTGGTTGGTGCTTTTAAACCATTGGGATGTTCCTACCTTTGGATTATTCTTGCGTGGATGAGGATGCTTCTTCAGATAGTTCTTGGATAATAAGTGCAAAAAGAATGTAAATGATGATGAGATTTATGTAGTGAAATTCTTCTGTAATGGTTGTAAAAGAAATCATGCTTATGAGAAATGTTTATGTTGTTCTAGTTATAGCAATAGCTTTTGGCTATAGTACATGATTATAATGATGAACCTTGAGTTATATTATAACGCTTTTATATTAAATGAAATGGATGCATAAGATGTAGATAAGTATGGTAGTTTGGAATTAAATGATGCATTTTGTATTATTGATAAGCCATGTTAAAAGGAAATATTATAAATGTTATGATAATGGTATTATTCTTGAACTGATGTCTTTAACTAATACTTGACTAGAAGAAATGTTGAGTCTTGGTAGGATGTATAAGTATGAGTAATATTTGAAGATATCTTAGGACATGTTTATGTGTTGTGATTAAATAATTTAAATTTCTAGTATCATACTTCGTAGTCAGTGATCTAATGGTAAGATTGAAATCTTATAATGCTTGGGATGTAGTTGAATGTTCCTTATGAAAATATTGTATGGATGTTCTTAATGAATGAATTACTAATCTTATTAACGGAAATTACTTGTAAGTGTATGGGTAGACGGTAAAATGAATGCTTGTCTTTTAGGAAAGGATTAGAATGTATCATGTGTTATAGTTTAAGATTATACCTCCATTTGGTGGATGCTATTAGTTGTTATGGAATTATGATATTGTACCTTAGTTTGTGTTGAGATGAATTCGTGTGGTTACTTATTTTGTAATAAGATGATTGTTGGTTAATTGATATAGTGTAAGAGATTTAAGGAGTATTAAATGAGCTATGGGTTAAATGTTTAGGAAGACGTTGTGATTATTGACTTATGTCCTTTGGGAATCATGATGAAGTAATAAGCATGCTAGGAGCATAGAATCATAAATAATTATGTGGAAGTTAATCGTAAATGGAAATGGTGTTAATGAAATGTAAGGTTTAATCTTGGTATGTGAATGGTGATGTTAATAGTCGAAGGTTGGTTGATGGTAATAGGAACATTTGGACTTGGTGTATATAATGAACCTAATAGAAAAAGGGAAAAATCTATGCATTGAAAGATAGAATCTCATATTAAATGAAAGATTAAGAAGGTTGCATATCTTGAGTGTTAGGTATTGCTATGTTTCACCTATGCGTGTATAATGATTAAGATTATGAGGTATTGACCTGGAAGAAAGTAAAAGTTTATTGCTTATGTAGTTAGATTAAGTAATGGCATTGAGATACCCTAGGGAGTTAGTAGTAATGATTTATTGTATTATGCTTGCGTAATTGTTTGAATAGCTTGAGTGCGTTATTCTATGTTAATAACACTTAAATGTTGTTTTGTTCTCTCTGCATTTCTTAAGTGATGTTATGTGTTGTATTGTTTTACAACAATTAAATTAAATTAGTGTGTATTTAGCTATATTTCTCTGGGGTATTTTGGCAGGCATTATATTCTCTGGAAAAATTTGGGCTTCCTGCATTGATTTTACCAAAAAATATGTTGGTTGGAGTGCATATGGTCTCTTGGCATGAAATTTAGTGGCCACAGACATCATTCAGAGCTCATTTCCTCTTTGCAACCATTTTGTAAACAGAGAAATTGCCACTTCTTTATCATCATTAAATTTTTGAATAGCATTGAAAAGAAAAGAATATAAGGCATGGACACTATTTAACATGCTATCAACTTTCTCATTCAAATGCGTTAGCACTGAGCTAACTATATCCTTTTGTTGCCCAACTGATTGATTTTCTGATTCTTTTAGCTTATTTTCTAATTCAACAATCTTTTCTAAAAGTTGAGAATGATTTGGTTCAGTTGATCTTGTAGTATCAAGCTCATCATCATCATCATAGGGGACTAATGTCATACCATGGATATCAACACTTATATCAAGTTGAACTACTTCTCCTCCCTAGACCATAGGTGGTTACCTAGATGTTGATGGATCAGATGGCCCTGTAAGTTCAGGATAGGAAACCTTTATTTTTCCCTTCTCAAGGAGTTGCACTCTCGTTTGCAACTCCACACACATTTTCTTAGATGCATTATAATCATTAAAAATCTTGTCAAAATTTCTTATCAGCTCTACCTTCTCTAAAGCTTTTGTTTTTGCACTCTCATGTGCCAGTTTAGCAACATCAACATTTAACTTTGTAGCGTCTACACTTGATGTGTCAGGTGCTCTTTTTATAATTAAGTTTTCCCTCAAGTTGGGGTTTAAATCACTAATGTTAGGCTTCCTAGGTCCTTCCTCTAGTGCCCATATTGCCAAGGTTGCATAATCATCCACAAAATCTGATCCTTTTAATGCTAACCTTGCTTCTTCTTCTGAATTGAAAGGCTGACCCTTTGATTTCCTGATTGTATCAAATGCCACTGCATCTTCTATATCCCATTCTGGCAAGATCAAGACTTCAGCCTGACTTATAATCTTCTTGCCCTCATCAGCAGTGATTTCCTTAAATTCTTCCCTCATCTCATTCTCTACTTCTTCTTGGTTCTCTTGATCTGATCTATTTGTCCTTTGAGCCTTCTTCTCAGTAATTCTTCTTTTGTATTCCTCAACCTTCATCTTCCATACTAACTGCAGAAAGGATAGGCTCCTCACAAAAGAATCATCTTCAAGGAACTTATCACATGCCTCCTTTCTTGCATCTTTGAAGGCTTTATCTTGGATATCCAAAGGAGTGAGATCCAACTCCAAATTAGGAGGCAAGGCAGGAACACCGAATTGCATTTCTGCACTTGTTGCAATGAACATGTCTTCATCCATTTGTTCTTCACCCTACCTTACTGGTGAAAAAGATACAGTTTATGGCGAAGGACTTATGTCTGAATCTTCAAGATCAATGATCCTAATTCCTTGAAGAGGCTTAGTTTGTATCTTAGGGAAAGGATATGCACACATCATCTTCTTACCCTTTCTCCTTATTAGTCTTCCACTGTCATTGCTACTATCCTCTTCATCACTCATTTCTTCTCTTTCTCTTTTGTGAGAAGATTCCTGAATATGCCTCCTTGCTATTATGCCACCTGCTCTCTGAGATAAAGGCGGTTGTGAGCTTGATTGTTGTCAACCATGAACTTCTTCAAGTTTGGCTATCTTCTCCTTTAAAATCATCTTCAACTGATCAAAATTGTTCATAACAAAATCGATCTTGGCACAGAATGGGGAAAATCCTTTAATGGGTCACATTTTGGATCCATCTTTTGGATAGCAGCCCATAATTTTCTGAAGATTATCCACTTCTCTTTTCTCCATTCCCGAGTCATGAAATCAAATTCATTCCTGATTAAGTACTGAGGAAATTTATGCTCATGGGGTAATAGACTTCTTTTTATTCTCGTTCTAAAAGTATTGTAGAACCCCTCAGGATCACTGTATCTAGTTATACTCACTCCCAAATGATATGGAGAAAAGAATTTGTCAAAGTTCTCATATCCTCCCTTTAGAATTACAAAGTAAGGGATAATAGTGTAATCTGAGAAAATTGTTCCTTTTCCCTTTCCTTTTAAATCCTTATCCTGAATGCATCCTATTTGCCACATCAACTTAGCAAAACCCATTCTCAGAGGAACATTGAAGGGCAGTACATGTGGTTGTCTGTAGAAACCATAAATTCTGATAAGAGTACTTACAGAGTAAGGGATAAAATCCCACCAATTATGTTCAATCCTGATAGGTAACCTCTCCTTGGGTCTCACAAAATTATGTAATTCCTTGGGAATCCGTGGTGGATTTACTATCAACATTTGCCTCAACCTAGAAGCAAAACTATTATCAAACCTTACAAAGATGGAATCCTGTATGTCCCAAGACATATCTATGCTCCAGAGTTGTACTGGAATATCCTGCTTATCAATTGTCTTTTTGGCATTCATGTTACCCTCAAAGTAATCTGCATTCCTAAAAAGGAACATATACATGAGTAAAGAATACCAGGAGAATTTAGCACCAACTACTTTATTCTTAATGTCCAGTAACCCCTCATGAATCTTTTTCTCAAGGTAAGGGGCAAAGTCGAAGACCACTTTATAATCTGGATGTTGTATTTGTATATCCATGTACATAAAATCAGGCGGCATCACTGTAATTGGAATAAAACCCAATATTTGACACAGAAAAAAAAAAAAAAAAAAAAAAAAAAAGAGTAGCCTGAAAATAGGGAGAAAAACGCCAATTGGGAATGGCTCCTTTGATCTAGGGGTGATATGGTATGTTGTATTCCCTGCTCTAGCCAAATGCATTGGAAGGAAATTCTTTCTAATGAATTCCCTCATCTTGTAATACTCTGCCTTTTTCTCATTCAATTTTATCTACACCAGGCTCGGAGATGGTTCATACAAATCAAAAATCTCTTGGAAGTCTTCCCTTCTGATGGTTAATATAATTTCTCCATCATTTCCCCTAATAACCCTTGAAATAGGGTCATATCTGTTTCCAACAGCTTTGAGTAAGTCGACATCCATGAAAAAACCTGACACTACCAACTTACCCAAATCATATGGTCAGGGACTGGCTAATGGGGAATGCAAGTTCCTTTGTCCATACCACAATTTGAACATTTCTAACCCAGTCATCAATATATTAGCATCCACTAAGCATAATGCTTTATCAATTAACCCTTCCCCTATGGTTTTTCCACTCACAAAGATTTGCCCTTGATGTTTATTATCTGTCGAGGGCTTCAATTGATCTAATAAATTAGTATAGATTTATTTTCATATAATCCATTTGTCTTGAATGTTTTCATGAGGGATCCATCTCTTGCAACTAGGGTTCTATACTATACTTCCAAATTTAGGAAAAACAGACTAGGGCTAGTACGAGATTTTAAATTACAAGAGTAATTCAAACAAATTTCACTACTCTTTGTTTAGCCCCTAACCCTAGAAAAAATTGATTTCTTTTCTTACAACTTCATGCACAATTTATAACATCAATTTGTTTCAAGAATAGATGAAGGGCTTAGATAAACTTACTGCTTCAATTTTCACCAGAGAGATGAAAATTCTATGTTGCAGAGAGTCGTTTCAACCTTCTTCAGCAATAAGAAAACCTTCTGGATTGCTATGAAATCTTTTGCAAATGAAGAACATCCTTGTAAGAGTCCTTAATTACTACCTGGAAAAGAACGCAAATGTCTCATACGCCATTACTACTCGCATGAGCGAAACAACGACTCCTAACTTGCATTTAAAAAAGTTTAAAACCTTGTCATCAATCATCCTCCAAGTTGGCAAATCCTACTAACCAAACCATTAAATCTGATAGTTACTATCCAAGGTGGTAAGTGGATCCACCCCTGGCATGAAACGGCACATCCAACTCATCGCTATGCTTCACCACCTTTATTGATCCCACCATCAGCTTTTCCTGGCTCGCGTTGGACATGTGACATCATCTCGTGATGTCGCGGCTGATAATTTCCTCGCATCTTTGATCGCAGGACCACAGAAACTGTCGGATCTGTCCTCTGTTTACCTCTTAACTGAACTAGTTATTTGGCAAAGGCCACTAACTCCTGATCACTTCTCAAATCATGATTAAAACATTACTACTTGATACAAGCATGTGCACAAATATTCACTTTTAGTTGCTCGGGTTTTAATCACTGGGAACTAGTAACATCAAAAAATTTGAAAGGTCAAACCCCTAGTTAAGCCTTTTCTGCCAAACATATGTGGCATCATCTCATGATGTCATGGTCTTTATCATCCTTGTACTTTTGAGAACGGGGAAGTGCAAACCATCAGATCTATTTGGTCTTTAACAACCCGTTGAAATACTTAGGAATTTTGGACTTAGGAAAACATAAGCGCAGGCACAAATATTTAATAAGAGACTGACTATAGGAAAATTTTATGCGATTTTAGGAAAATCATTTCATAGACTGGTCTAACACGACTTAATTATTAGGGAACAAAATGCCCCTTCCAATAGAAAATAACCCTCGGCCTTAAGTGAGAAAAAAGGTAACGATAGAATATAAAAAGGCCTGAAATTTTCCTGTATACCAAGACTTAATCAAGAAAGTTCACAACCCCTAAAACTCTAAACCCTAAAAACTTGACAAAGGGCAAAATAAAACCAAAATGACCAAATTTTGCAAGACATAAATTTAGGTCCTATCAGTTCCAACACTGGAATCAGGTGTGGAGCCATTATAAACATTTGAATCTTCCTTCTTAACCCACATCTTCTTATGTTTCTCTCTAACTTCTTCAACCTTTTCTTTTCCTTTTTCATCTGATCTGTTCTTGTCTACTAGACCATTCTTTCTTCTAAAATATTTTGCAATGTGATCAGATTTGTTGCATGCATAGAAAACAACATTTCTCTACATAGGCCTGAAATTCATCTGATTTGGTCTCATCCTCCATTGGTTAGAAATGTGTCCAGACAATCCACAAGCATAGCATCTCTCATTCTGGAAATTTATCATCATTATTCTACACATGTTTGACTTATGAACAAAATTATTGCACATGAAACATTGACCGGTAAAGGTAGAACCATTGTTCATCATGTTTTTCATCATCTTATTATTCATCTTATTTCTACATTGACTTGCCATATGACCGAATTTACCACAAACACAATATTTACCATTGAATTTAAAGGCATTAAGTTGTCTTATCGGAGGTTTCTTGTTCTTCTTATGATTTCTTTGTCCAGAACCAAAGGATTCTCCCTTCTCATATCCAGGTCCTCACATGTGTTTCCCATGTCTTTGACTTTCCAACATCTCATCTAGCCTAGCTGAGCTAGCTTTGAATTTTTCTTTGTACTCATTAGTAGTAGAGAACATATCTCTCAAAATAATTATTTGCTTTTCAAGTTCTTGTCCATCATTCTTGCATTGCACCAATTCAAGTTTCAACTGATCATTCTCATAACTCAATCTGCAACATTCATCAGATTTGTCCTTCAATAACTGAGTCAGATTTTTTCCATTCTTCTTCTGGTCTTCAATCGCCTTTGTCAGTTTCATCACAATGGATTTCATCTCATTATTTAGGGTTGCATTATCTCTATTAAGCTTCTCACATTCATCTATCTTGTCTTGTAGGACTTTATTGTCAATGCTTTTTTCTTCTTTCTCCTTGAGTTTATCCATCATTTTCTTTCTCTTCTCTCTTGATGTGTTTACGTGTTCTTTCAGAGATTCAATGAAATTTCCAATTGCTTTCAAGCATCTCCTCAAGCTACTCTTCTCTTTCATAGTTGCATCAAGATCTTCTAGTGCCACAGTAAGTTGTTTCTACAAACTAAATTCCATTGATTCAATCTTATGGATCTTCCTCAAATTATTAGGCTTCTTCTGAGAAGTTAAGATCTGATACCAATTGTTGGAATCAATGAACACTAAGAGGGGGGTGAATCAGTGTTTTACAATTTTCAAACTTGTTAAGCTAGTTCTTAAACCACTAGATGCATAAGAAAGAAAGTAAAGTGCAGAAACATAAAGAAATCAAGCACACAACCATAACACCAAGATTTTTACATGGAAACATGAAAAGAGAAAAACCACGATGGGATTTGAACCCATAATATTATTATACTATGGCCACAAGTATGATAATATTACATAAGGGGAATGCACTTGCATTCAAGAACACTACCTAGAGCTCACTACTCAAATATAAAAGGGATACAACCCTGAGGAAGGTTCACTTCCTTACAAGAGATTACAAATGATTATAATAATGAATGAATTGAATAATAGCATCTATATATGCCAAAAAGTAGTTTCGGTTAGGCTCCATTTGACTTCTGCAACTGTTCTGACTCTCTGCTCTGTCATATACTGGAGCACCTAAATCTTCAATTACATTCACCAACCTTCACACATTCACTCATAGATACTTGTTACACTAATCTCATACATCAAAATTCTTAACCAAATCGATATTATATATTCTCACCAACAAAATGAATCATGTTCCATGTCGGCTTCCAAAAATCGCATAACACGCAACATGAAACGTGTAACCTTAGGTCCGCTCAATTCATCCACAAATCCATATGCGGACCCAAATAGAATGATAACTATGCTTCACACAAATCATCCCAATCACCTCGAACACAAAATCAATCGCCAAAATCAGCCCAAAATTTTTGCATGACATGTTACACAAGAATATCTCTGTTCTAACTGAATTACCCGTTATCAAACCTTTAATCTTGTTCAGGAATCAACACCAAATACCAACGGGATCACAAAATAAGCTACCTCGAACCTCAAATAATCTACATTTATCACCACAACTATAGTTACATAGTCAAAATAAATATATGCATATTGCACTCATACTCTACCGATTACAGTGTTCCACCTTCCAGACTTATGCCTTATGAACAATATGTCTTCCAGTAAATCAAAATCTATGTGTATCGGATTTGATTCCAAACTAGGTTTCCATAAATGAAAAATCATAAGCATTAATAATGCATCAATCTTCATTGGAACAATGTCTCTTGCAAACACTAAACACCGGTCTCAGATGGCTAAATGGTAACTGTTGTCACAAAAGTTTGCACTCTTGGTGATCAGGCTTGACCACCAACCTTGTGAAACATGGAAACAACCTATCAAGTGTGGGACCTTGCTAGATGTGAGGTTAAATCTCTGGACAAGTTCGTCTTCCTATTTAATCTGAGTACAGGTGTTGGACCAAACCAACACTGATAAAACTAACCTATGTTCTTCACAAGGAAAAGGGAGAGAGAGAAAGAAGAGTTGCATGAAAGAAGGGAAATAAGGTTTCCACCTAGAATAAAATTTGATCTACCCCCACCTGTAATTGCATAGAACATCAATAAAACTACCCAAAAGATACATAAATTTATGTCTAAGTCTAGCTTTCTAAGACTGAGTCAAGGTTGGAATTCTTAACAATGAAAGAGGAATGAATAATGTTCTTAGATGCCTCCCTAAGAGGAGTCAACACTATCACAAATGCTAAGAAAGAAAGAAAAGATGCATTCACACAAACAGGTAAAAGAAATACACAAGTTTGCATAAACTAAAACTAGGTAAGGAGATCGAATTCTATTAATACAGAGACAAGGTGATTTTACAATTGCAGAAATCATAGATTACTGTAAGAGAAAAAGACGAGAATATCCTGATAACAAGTTACAAAATTGCCTTTATAGTTCAAGCATAATTGAGATGGTTACAACTGATGAAAACCCTAACCCTAACCAGGGTTAGGTTACAAAATGTTTGACAGCTATGATAACGTGATGGAACACACTCTAGGAAACGTCCTGCAACCTAGAAAAGAGAAAAAATGCTCCTTGGTGAATTAATTCATGTCAAAAAGCATGGTCGAGCACACTTTTAGGGACAAAAAAAAATTGTATCACATTGAAAAGGCATGGTGGTGTCTAAAATCAGCCTACAGGGATCACCTCTGGAGTTATGGCATTGAAATCCGGTGGTTGGAGTGAGATCGAGTCTAAATTGGGCACCGACTGAGCACAAAACATCCTTGACCATTGGTTCGACAACCACCCGCCTGTAAAGCATTCAAAAACCTAACAGCCATCACAAATTCAAATGTCTATCATTAATCTGAGAGATTCACGTGAAGATGGACGTGCAAGATCTCTCCATGAAAGCACCCTACGGGCCCAACGCAAGATTAAAACATGGTTGTCAAATCGGGCCTTTATGAAAATCTGATGGCTACAAATATCTGTTGTGGCACCCCAGGTCCACATCTCACTGGCTATGTAAAACTATTGACTGCACTAAGCTCTTATCCTGCGACATTACTATGGGTCTACTTTTACCTCACGAGATAAGCATCCTCTTTGTTCTACTTTTCTTAGCTTATCCCATGGCCCCTCTTCACTACCTATTCAACCTTGTAGGATAAGCCATGCTTGCTTCTGCCTTTGTTTCCTTATCCCGGGACATCATCCGTCTCCATTTTTATCTTCGTGGGATAAGTGTTTCTCTGTTTTGTCTTCCTTGTTTCCTATCTCACAGCATCACATTGTTTCTCTTTTAACCCCACAAGATAAGGTAAAAAACACTCGTCTTAGTTAACCTCTTATCCCAGGAACTGTCATTGATGCCCTTATAACCTCGTGGGATAAGCTTACCTCTTTACTTCGGACAATTCCTTATCTCACACACTGTTAATGTTGCCTTTGAAACCTCACTGGATAAACTTACCTCTTTACATTTGCCAACAACCTCAACATGAAAAACAACATCGACCTTATAGTAAATAGATAGGTTGGTAGCATAAACCCTAAACCCTAAACATTTAGGTTAAGCAATTCAGTCGGTTCAACCCTAACTGTTGATCATCTTGCACTGATTACAATAGTCTTGAACAAATCTCAAGACGTTCTCCATCACTCGTTCTTCACTGCTTCTTGGAGGCTGATAACCCATCACCTATTCTCCACCATTTATAGAGACTTCGCACATTCCCGAGGTAGATAGGATCAATCTCCTTCATGCAAGATCCTTCATGCGCACAAGGCTGATGTGGAAACACAATTTGTTCTTCATTACAATGCTAACACGTCATACAATGTCATCAGTTGAATCACATAGGCATAGAACACTTCAACAGGAAACCCTGAAGCTAAGACTACCAACCGGTAGTCATACCATATGAAACCTTGATACAAAACATTCCATATACCAGTTCACATTCCAACATACCGGTTCACTTGGACAAACATATCGCTTCATGTTTTCACATATATCAGTTCACATTTCAACATGTCAGTTCACTTGAACAGCCATACCGCTTTACTTTTTCACATATACCGGTTCTCTTGCAAGTGCTTACTTCAATATATCAGTTCAGTCTTCATCATATTGACATCAATGACAACATACAATATCATTATGTCAACATACTCTACACATATGACAACATTTTCTCTATAAGAAAAGAGGTTGTCAATTGGGATTTTTATGTACTCATGCAAAGAAATCGATAGGCTATAATGAGATACAAAATGAGAATAAAAAGTACTTCCTCTATTATGAAATATGTCGAGTGAATTTTTATATTATGCCTCTGAATACATAATGAGAATAATGACTCCTTACTTTATTATGAAGTATGTCAAGTGAATTGTTACATTATGCCTCTACCTCTTCCTTTGAATGATTATTATTGGTCACTCATTATTTATGGGTGTAAAGGCAAAAATTAGGTGACTTGGTAATTTGCAACAATGAGGGAGAAATCACCAAATCACCTATTTTTGCTTTGGGGGAGATGATGCCTTTACATTCAAAAGAGGGGGTAAATTCACTAGATTCAGTCGATATTTAGATTAGGACTGAATACTAAGTAGATTGATTGAAATGGAATATGTTTGACCCTCTTTTGTAAGTTGACTAGTTGACTTAAAACTAAGTGCTAGAAATGAAGACAAATATGAGAAAAGGGTGAGCTATAGATTCAAGATTTCATCGTGTGCCTGGATCTCAGAAGTTTGAGATGATTTGGAGCTTCTCTGTGAATCCCCTAAAAGTAGAAGGGACTGTGTGTCCGAACTAGGATGCCTACCCTCTTGGTCCTCTAAACTTTCCACAAGTCAAAAAGGGTTCTTTTGTCTCTGCAAATAAAGGTTAATTCCAGAGGTACAGCTATGCACCTGCTTCCTGCACATAGAAGGAAAGGGAAGTGTGTTGGGAATAAGGGTTTTCCTTTAGGTCAAACCCCAATCTCAGAATTAACTAAGTGGTTCAAATAATGTAATTCAAATTACTGGAAGTAGAAATCCTCCTCTTTGACGCGATGTCAAATTGATTAAAAATGAAATGCTTATACCTCCTTGTCAAGTTTTTCTTGCCTCCACGTGGAATTATGACTTAATGAATTAGAATGATGGTCTCTTCTTCAATGCTTTAAATCTTGACTCTATTTCTATTGGCATTTGTGCAGAATATGTTAACATAATGATATTGTATGTTGTCATTGATGACAATATGCTGAAGAGTGAACCAATATATTGAAGTTTGCAACAAGCAAAGAGAACCGGTATATGTGAGAACCGGTATAACATTGTGAACCTGTATATGTGAAAAGGTGAAGCGGTATGTTTGTTTGAGGTAAACCGGTACATTGGTATGAGAACTAGTATATAAAGGTTTTGCATGACTATCGGTTGGTAGTCTCAACTTTAGGGTTTCCGGTTGAAGTGTTTCAGGCTTGTGTGATGAGTTAGCATTGTAATGAAGATTAGATCGTGTTGCCACGTCAGCTTGAGCGCATGAAGGATCTTGCATGAAGGAGATCAATCCTATCTACCTCAGGAATGTGCGAAGTCTCTATAAATGGTGGAGAACGCATGATGGGTTATCGCATTCATGAAGCGGTGAAGAACGAATGATGGAGAATGTCTTAAGATCTATTCAAGACCATTGTATTCAATGAAATGTGATTAATGGTCAATGTTGAACTGACTGTATTGGTAAACCTAAATGTTTAGGGTTTAGGGTTTATGCTACCGACCTATCTATTTTCTATAAGGGCGATGTTGTGTTTCATGTTTAGGTTGTTGGCAAATGGTGTGTGTGTATCTAAGTGCAGAGATACATGATTCTTGCCAGACCAGATGAGATAAGAGGATTGATTCCTGCATAATGTGTGTGTAAAAGGAAGGAACTTAAGTGGATCTGCATTAGGCATTGAGTGCTATTATCAGATCATTGTAATACATGTTGATCTTTAACCACTTCAACAGTTGGAAAATCCCTTAACCGGGTAGCCTTAACTAGCTTGTTGTAATCCTTTAATAGGGTGACTCAAACTCATTGAGTTCTTGAAATCCTCTAACAAGGTAACCTCTGATAGGGTTTAACCCTTAACCGGGTATTTAGCCATCCCTTAACTGAGTGATCTCTAATAGGATCGGTTCCTAGCAAAACCTATTGTAACAGTCTCTAACCGTACTAGGCTCCTAACAGAGTGGACTTCTAAAGAGTTCAAAAGCAGCTTGTGGGTATTCATCCCCACTATGGTTTTTCCAAGTTGGGTTTCCACGGGAAAAATCTATGTGTCATGTGTAGAATTTTTCATGTGATGATTTAAGTGATTTGTTTTTGAAGGTAAATCATGTTGAGCTAGCTATTATTATATTTTTGATGATAGATTACCTATTCATACATAAGGGTGAAATGGAAGTGTAGTATTAAGTTGAGTGGAAAGCTAAGTGATTAACTGGTTAATGCTTGTCACAGTCATTCTTAGTTTTACTGGCTGCACTCTATTTCAGACCGGTGTTATTGTCTGTCAGATATTTGCAGTGTTTGCAGTCAAACAAGTTTGGGAAAAAATTTTGTGCCTGTACTAATTCGCCCCCCCCTCTCAGTATCGGTTTGGTACTTATTGTTCATCATTGAGTTATCAATTGGTATCAGAGCGTCCTCCAGGTCCTCTATGTTGTAAGCTTAACCGCTTGAGGGAAAGATCCTATTGTAATGATGAAGAGAGAAGGTCCAAAGTTCAACAGAGATAACTTCAAAATTTGGAAGGATAGAATGAAGATTTACATCAGAAGCATGGGTGCTCAACACTGGAGCTATGTTGAGAATGCTTTTGTTATTCCTACCAGTACTCTCACCAATGATCAAAAGAGAGAAATGCAGGAGAATGGGCAAGTCATGGAAGCCCTAATCAGTAGCTTATCTAACATTGAGTTTATTGATGTCTAGGATAAAGATAATCCCAAAGAAGTATGGGACACTCTTGAGAATATCTATGGCGGTGATGAGCATGTAAAACAAGCTAAGGAAGAAAGCCTTAGAGGGAATTTTGAAGACATGCAGATGGTTGAAGGTGAGACCATTCAACAGTATGGAATAAGAATCAAAACTGTTGTTGGAGATATCAAGAGTGTAGGTGGTAAAATGGAAGATTCCACTATGGTAAGCAAAGTTCTGAGATATTTATTACTAGTCTATGCAATAAGGGTTGCTGCTATTCAGGAGTTGAGATCAATAGACAAGACTAAGGTATCCCTAGACTCCATCATTGCAAAGCTGATAGCCTATGAGCTAAATAGTTTTGATGGCAGTGTTCAAAAGACTGAATCAGCATTTAGAGCTTCTGTTGTACCATCCAGAAAAGAAAAAGAAGCAAGCACCAGTGGTGAACCAAGATAGAGAAAAGAAATGGATGATGAGGAGATCCTGATGGAATTTGAATCTCTTCTTGCTAGGAAACTTCCTAAAGGAACCGGTAAATATAGAGGTAAGCTCCCTTTGAAATGCTTTTCTTGTAACTGGATAGGACATATTGCTATAAACTGTCCTAATGGTGACAACAAGGACAAACCGGGGAGGTTCAAGAAATTCAAAGGAGGAAACCGGAGAAACTATTTTGTTGCAATTGATGAAGGTGTCACAGATGAGGAATTGGAAGATGAAGAGAATGAAGATATTGTGTTTGTTGCAGTAAAGGAAGATGTGTCAGACAAGAAGGCTCTTGTCTCCCACTTTGATAATTCCAATGAGTGGATTATTGACAGTGGTTGTTCTCATCATATGACTGGTGACCAGAGCAAGTTTCTATCTTTGGAAAAATATGATGGTGGTGTGGTTTGCTTTGGTAATGATGCACCATGTATAGTCAGAGGAAGAGAATCTCTCTAAATGGAAAGAGTAGTGCCGACAATCTGTATCAACTGGAAGGTCTCAAACACAATCTATTGAGTGTTGCCCAGCTGAATGACAGTGGACTCACTCTGGAATTCAAAAATAGAGCGTGCAAAATCAAAGGAAAGAATGGTGATTTGATGGCCACCAGTATCCAGACCAAAGGTAACTTATTTCAGCTAAATGCAAATATAAGTACATGTCTTATGGCTAAGTTTGATGACAGCTAGATATGGCATAAGAGACTCTGCCATGTAAACTTTGATAACATTGTGAAGGCCAATAAGATCAAGGTAGTTAGAGGACTGCCAATGCTGAGCAAATCAAAAAATCCTTTATGTAGAGAATGTCAATTGGGGAGAATGTCTTCCTCAACCTTCAAAGGTAAATCCTTCATAGCTGACAACTTACTTGACCTTGTGCATACTGATTCGTGTGGTCCTATGAAAACTAGGAGTGTGCAGGGAGATAGGTATTTTATGATTCTTACAAATGATTGCTCAAGAATGATGTGGGTCACATTCTTGAAGGACAAGTCTGAAGCCTTTGGAAAGTTCAAAGCTTTTAGAGTATTGGTAGAAAAGGAAAGTGGTAGAAGAATCAAATGCCTTAGAACTAATCAAGGAGGGGAATTCACTTCTAGTGAATTCAACAAATATTGTGAAGAGAATGGCATCAAGAGGCAACTGTCTGCCCCCCAGACTCCACAGCAGAATGGCTTAGCAGAGAGAAACAACCAGACTATGGTTGAAGCAGCTAGAACTATGTTGATCCAAGGAAAAGTTGCTCACACCTTTTGGAGAGAAGTGGTGAGCACTACAGTCTATACAATGAATCAAGTACTCATCAAAAAGGGAAAGGATAAGACTCCTTATGAGTACTGGACCAGTAAGACACTAGTGGTAAGCTACTTTAGAATGTTTGGTAGCAAATGTTATATCAAGAGGAGTGAACATTAGAGAAAGTTTGATGCAAAATGTGATGAAGGAATATTCCTAGGATATTCCACCAAGAGTAAATCTCTCAAATGTTTCAACAATAGGACTCAGAGAATTGTTGAAAGCATCAACGTTAGGGTTGATGAAAACTCTGGGAAACCTGAGGAAACTGACAGTGAGCAAGTAGGAGATGAACCAATAGTAACCTTCTGGGAACTGGTTGCAAATCAACCCAGTATCAGTAATTGTGTTCCTACACCGGTGGATGCTAATGCTGGTGAAGATGAGGATGAAGAAGAAAAGCAAGAAGAATCTGTTAAGAACATACCTAAGTATGTCAAACTCAATCATGATCCAAAGTAAATCATAGGAGATAAAGATGCAGCAATTCTTACAAGAAGAAAGGTCAGAGAAAGCTCATGTATGATCTCTGAATTTGAGCCTAAATCATTCAAAGAGTCACATAAAGATGAAGACTAGATCAAGGCAATGGAGGAGGAATGTGACCAGATAGATAAGAATGGTACATGGTCTTTGGTACCCAGACCGGAGCATAAAAATGTCATTGGAACCAAATGGGTTTTCAGAAACAAGCTAAATGAGGATGGCATAGTGGTAAGGAACAAAGCTAGACTAGTGTGTAAAGGATATGCCCAAGAAGAAGGAGAAGACTATGGAGAAACATTTTCTCCAGTAGCAAGATTGGAAGGAGTGCGTATGCATCTTAAATATGCAGCCTTTAAAGGATTCAAGGTACATCAAATGGATGTAAAATATGCATTCCTAAATGGAATACTTGAAGAGGAGGTGTACATAGAGCAACTAGATGGGTTTGCCCTATCTGAAGATAGTGACATGGTGTGTAGGCTACATAAAGCCTTATATGGACTGAAGCAGGCACCTAGAGCATGGTATGAATGCTTGCACTCCCATCTTGTGAAGATTGGATTTGAAAGAACAAGTGAAGATAGCAATATCTACTTGAAATCAGAAGGAGATTAGATTCTGATCTGTGAAGTATTTGTTGATGACATCATCTTTGGAGGTGATGACAAGATGAGTCATGAATTTACTGATGAGATGAAAATGGAGTTTGAAATGTCACTCAATAGGGGAGATTAAGTTCTTCATTGGACTACAAATTCAACAAATGAAAGATGGAATCTTTATTACTCAGTCCATGTATGTCAAAGAGGTGTTGAAGACCTTTGGCATGGAAGATAGTAAACCGGTTGGTAAACCAATGGTGAGCGGTTGTAAATTATCAAAAGAGGATGACTCGGCATTAGTAAATGAGAAGGATTACCGATCAATGATTGGTAAGTTGCATTATGTAGTGCATAGAAGACCAGACATTGCACATGCAGTGGGTATTACCGCTTGGATTTAGCAAAGCCCAAGAGAATCCCACTTGGTAGTAGTCAAGCAGATTCTTAGATATCTAAAGGGATCAGTTGACTATGGGTTATGATATCCATAAAATAATGATTTCAACCTAAAAGTGTTCACAGATGCTGATTGGGCTGGTAATGTAGATGATCAGAAGAGCACAACCGGTGGTGCATTCTTCCTTGGTGGTAGACTGGTCTCATGGATGAGTAAAAAATAGAGTTGTATTTCTCAGTCTACAGCAGAAGCAGAGTATGTTGCAGCTTTTATGAAGTGCACCCAGACTATATGGATGAAGCATGTATTAAATGGCTTCAAAGTTCTTGTATCTGAACCGATAAGCATATTTAATGACAATACAAGTGCAATTAACATTTCCAAGAATCCGGTTTTGCATGCTAGAACTAGGCACTTTGAGCTCAAGTATCATTTCTTGAGGGAGAAGGTTCAGAACAAGGAGGTTGTGTTGGAACATGTTTCCAGTAAGGAGCAGTTAGTAGACATATTCACCAAGCCTCTACCAAAGGCTATATTTATCTACTTGAGAGGAGAATTAGGGGTGCTGCCCCTTCAAGAGGTGAACTGAAAATATATGCTCCACATCAATCAGGTATGGCAATGACCAATATTTTTCAAGATTGATGTGTTGAAGGATGCTACTCCTCAGGGGGAGCAGCATAGTGGAACAGGAAAACTTGTGCCTCCACTTTGGCATTGTTGTCAAAGGGGGAGAATATGTGAAGTGGAGAAGATATCTGCAGCAAAAGATGTGATGCTAGGTAATATCTTTGTATATTGCCATCAATGCCAAACGGGGAGATTGTTAGCATTTGTGCAAAATATGTTGACATAATGATATTGTATGTTATCATTGATGACAATATGTTGAAGAGTGAACCTGTATATTGAAGTTTGCAACAAGCAAAGAGAACCTCTATGATACCAAGAACTAGTATATGTGAGAACTGGTATATGTGAGAACCGGTATAACATTGTGAACCGGTATATGTGAAAAGGTGTAGCAGTATGTTTGTTTGAGGTAAACCGGTATGTTGGTATGAGAACCGGTATATGAAGGTTTTGCATGACTACTGGTTGGTAGTCTCAACTTCAGGGTTTCTGGTTGAAGTGTTCCAAGCTTCTGTGATGAGTTAGCATTGTAATGAAGATCAAATCGTGTTGCCACATCAGCTTGAGCGCATGAAGGATCTTGCATGAAGGAGATCGATCCTATCTACCTCGGGAATGTGTGAAGTCTCCGTAAATGGTGGAGAACGCGTGATGGGTTATTGCATTCATGAAGCGATGAAGAAAAAATGATGGAGAATGTCTTGAGATCTATTCAAGACCATTTTATTCAATGAAATGTGATTAACGGTCAGGATTGAACTAACCGTATTGGTAAACCTAAATATTTAGGTTTTCGGGTTAATGCTACCGACCTATCTATTTTCTATAAGGTCGATGCTATGTTTCATGTTTAGGCTGTTGGCAAATGGTGTGTGTGTATCTAAGTGCAAAGATATGTGATTCTTGCCAGACCAGATGAGATAAGAGGATTGATTCCTGCATAATGTGTGTGTAGAAGGAAGGAACTTAATTGGATCTACATTAGTCATTGAGTGCTATTATCAGATCATTGTAATACCTGTTGATCTTTAACCACTTCAACAGTTGGAAAATCCCTTAACCGGGTAACCTTAACCAGCTTGTTGTAAATCCTTTAACAGGGTGACTCAAACTCCTTGAGTTCTTGAAATCCTCTAACGAGGTAACCTCTAATAGGGTTTAACCCTTAACCGACTATTTAGCCATCCCTTAATCGGGTGATCTCTAATAGGATCAGTTCCTAGCAGAACCTGTTGTAACAGTCTCTAACCAAACTAGGCTCCTAACAAAGTGGACTTCTAAAGAGATCAAAAGCAGCTTGTGGGTATTCATCCCCACCATGGTTTTTCCCAGTTGGTTTTCCACGTGAAAAATATGTGTGTCATGTGTAGTATTTTTCATGTGATGATTTAAGTGATTTGTGTCTGAAGGTAAATCATGCTGATCTAGCTGTTATTATATTT
Organism: Cryptomeria japonica; assembly: GCF_030272615.1. Classification (NCBI taxonomy): domain Eukaryota; kingdom Viridiplantae; phylum Streptophyta; class Pinopsida; order Cupressales; family Cupressaceae; genus Cryptomeria; species Cryptomeria japonica. The sequence continues at coordinate 570,983,114 of NC_081415.1, read as the reverse complement.
CTGATGATAGATTACCTATTCATGCATAAGGGTAAAATGGAAGTGTAGTATTAAGTTGAGTGGAAAGTTAAGTGATTAACTAGTTAATGCTTGTCACAGTCATTCTTAGTTTTACCGGTTGCGCTCTGTACCAGACCGATGTTACTGTCTATCAGACATTTGTAGTGTTTGCATTCAAACCAATTTCAAAAAAGTTTTTGTGCCTCTACTGATTCACCCCCCCCTCTCAGTACCGGTTTGGTACTTATTGTTCATCATTGAGTTAAGAATTTCTGCTCCAAATCTTGAAGAAATATTGAAAATGCTCAATTGGTCTTGAATGCTTGAATGTTTTATCTCTTAGATGCTTGAAGACCTCTTATGTGTGCATGATAGATGATCAAATGAGAGGGGAAATCCTCATATATACTTTTCAATAGGATGAATTAACTAAATTTCCAACATAAGCCGACATAGAGGGGTGTTTCCTGCTCAAATTTGAGATGGTTCAAGGGGTCCAATTTAGGTCCCCTTTAGGGAGGACCATGGCCCCACGCCCTGGTCCTACACTATTTTGGGGCAGGATCAAGGTGGCAATGTGGTGCACCTTTGAGCTAAATGGTGTTTTTTGTTGGCATTATAACAGACAAGGAGAGATTGTTGGTATTTCAATAAGGATATTGAGAAGGTTGTTGATGATTATGGATATAACTGATTAAGGATGTTTATTGTCTTAATATTATTATTTTGTCATTGATGTCAAGAAATTGATTTTCTAATTTAGTATGTTGTTACCATATCTTAAAAAGTATGATTTGATGAGTATAAAGATGTTGGTAAATGACATAGAAAGAATGTGATGAATAAGGGGAGAAATAAGTTATTCAATGGGCAACTATTATCGAGTTAGACAATGATGAGATCATGATGTTTAGATTGTTTTGATATCCTACATATGTTATTGATTGTAAGGTTAATACTATACCATGTTACCGAGTAAAGAACCTAGTCGGTAAACCCTAAGGTTATTGCTATCGATTAATGAAGGCAGAATGTCTACCGAGTGAAGTTTAGTATTTACCGAGTTGCAACCGAGTCGTAACAGAATGCATTGAATGAATAAAAGCATTATTTAATGAAGGAAGCTGATGAGAAGGCTATGATTGAATGATTGGTTTGTCATGCATGAATTTTGTTAAAGAATATATGGCAAAGGAAAATTGGCAAGAAGATCTATAGCTCAGACTGAACCGCAATGCCCTAGCACAAGTTCTAAGAAATGTATGCAAGTTCCAAGGTGGTGTAAATCATTTTTCAGATCGAAGGATACATTGAACCTGGTCAAAGTTTGAAGATCTGATGGCTATGATTGATCATGGGAAATGTGATCAAGGAGATTAAGCAGTTAGCAAATTGTTTATAAATAAGGAACTGTTGATAAACGATGGATGCGGGAAAGTGTATGCACAGGGATGCTACATAGTGACTACCAAGCACAAAAGCTTGAAGACCTATTTAAATAATAGAGTATAGAGCCCAGCAGATGGACAAGATAAGTCCTATTGTATCGAGCAAATAAGAATCTGCTTTAGCATTTTAGATGTGAAGTTGCAGATAGATTTTTATTACTATTATTTTGTAAAGTGACAGAAAATCTCTTAACCGAGTGGACTTAACAGTCTTATTTGTAAAACCCTCTACCAAGGTGACATTCTGATTGAGTGTTTAAAATCCTTTAACAAGGTCACTTCTAACAAAGTGAAGATCCTAATAGATCTGAGGGAAATCCCTTAACCGGGTCACATCTAGCAAAGTGTTTGTAATCATTAACCGGATTTGCTTTTAACCGAGCATACTCTAGAAGAGTATATTTCTTAGTGGGTCTAAAAGCCCATAGTGGTTTTTCCCTATTTGGGTTTCCATGTTAAATCTGGTGTTATGAGTGTTATGATGTTTATATGCTTTTGAGTTTGCATGTTTAGGAGTTTTGATTATATTACTGAAGTATATGTTACCGAGGTTGAATCTGTTGTCATAGTTGAAGAAGGAATTTCAGATTATATTGATTGCAAAATAGAAGACCTAGGGTCTTTAGCTATTCACACCTAGTTAGGTTTATTTTGCGGCAAGGACAAGAAAATCAAACCAAAGTTTAGTATCCTAGAGAAGAAGAAACTCCATAATGTAGTATATTTTCTGGAAGACTTCACAGAGGATCACATCAAGATCATCTTGAGCAGAGTCCATGGTGACAAGATGTACCTGGAGAGGACACATGATATCATGCCTCAGGCAATTCATGCAGTCACCGGTTTCTGTAACACAGGGGAAGTGCCAGCCCTAAGAACGGTAAGAAAAAATGAAATGGTCAGGCTCACCAGTTCAACAAGTGACTCACGGGGTACGACAATTAATCCTATCAAGCATGATCTGGTGAAATAAGCTTGCATGGTGATAGGCTAAAGAACATTCTCAGCCAGTAGGATTAATTTTGTATCTGCTGCAGCGGTAAATGCCGCTTACCAGATGATTAAAGAGGATGCATCATTTGACCTATGCACCGGTATGCAGAGGCAAATCTTGTTGAATCTAAAGGCGATCAAACAAGACAATGCACTGAGGTTTAAGTTTGGACAACTACTAGTAGGGTTGTTCTTCTATTTCCAAGGCTACTTTCCTGGAGTAAGAGATGTCCAGTGGTCTCCTGACCAACCGATAACCAAGAAGATCAAGGAAAGCATACAAGCCATTGGAACCAGTTACCCTGAAGTACTGAATAAATATTTTGATGAGTTCAGAAGAAAGATGAGTCAAAGGGTAAGGATTTCAGGTGATACCGTTAAGAAATATGAAGATGACATTTGTTTCACCATTCAGGTGGACAAATTCTTAATGGAGGCTGTTGAGCCTAGAATGGAGGAAGTGGAGCCAATGGGCTATGAGGTTGTGTATGATATGTTGGAAGGGTATGCCTCAACCCTTATTGCCTCGCCTCTTGATCCTAAGGCTAAAAGGATCGGAACCTACTTGGAGAGGATTGCACCGACTGAAAAACCATCTGTAAAGAAAGGAAAAGAACTGGCAGCAAAGAAAGCCAAGACAGTGCCTACAGCATTGGCACCGGCTACCACTACAACTCCAAGAGTGACCAAGCAGTCACCTACAAAGAAGAAACCAGAGGTGACACCGGAAAAAGTCTTTGAAAGAAAAAGGAAGACTAAGACAAATGAACCAAACTCTGAAGAGATTGAGTCTGATGAAAAGCCAAAGAAGGCCAGAAAGACAAAGAGAATGAAGAAGAATGAACCGGCAGCACCCGCATCGGTAAATATTGATATCTCCTCATACAAACCTTTGACACATTTTCAAAGGACAATTAAGAATATTAGGAGAAAATTACTTCATGATTTAGTAGATTATTATGATCATTTTAGTGATGAGGAGAAGGAAGAAGTATTACAGGAAATCATTATTTATTTGTGCAAAAATGATCGGTCGCCATCAGAGATTAAATCTCAAACACTGGATTCTTTATTTAAAGCATTAGATAATAAATCGTGCATTTCCATTGAAAAATAACATGAGATTAGGGAGAAAGTCTTTGCGCAGTACTTTCCCGACCTCTCATATTCAGAATTATTTGATGTGCTGGACAAAAATAAAGGACTCTTCTTCACAAGTAGAAGAAGACTCTGGCTACTGGAAGGAAGAAATGATGATATTGAAAAAGACACTCATCAGTATATGAATCATGCTATTCAAGCTCACAAAGCATGAATGGTCAACCGGCAAGCAGAAGAAGAACCGGTCATATCCAAACGGGATGAAGTTTTTGATGAAGAAGGAAACCCGGTTGAAGAAACAATCGACACTATTGATGTCGATGCCCTGGATGTAGAAGATGTCACTCAGGACATACCTTCTGAGGGAACAGAATAGGGGCAACAAGCCGAACAGGGCGGTGAGCAAGCTAAGGACACACATGAAGCAGCTAAGGAACAGGAAGAGAAGAAGAAGAGGGATGAAGATGAGAAAAAGAGAAAAGAGGAAGAAAATAGAAAAGAGGAAGAGGAGAAATGAAAAGATGAAGAGAAGAAGAAGCAAGAAGATGAAACGAAGAAGAAAGAAGAAGAGGACAAACAAGAAAAGAAGAAGAAAGAAGAGGAAGAAAAGAAGAAGGAAGAGGAAGAGAAGAAAAAGAAGGAAGAGGAAGAAAAGAAGAAGAGGGAAGAGGAAGAAAAGAAGAAGAAGGAAGAGAAAGAGCAAGAAGAGGAGAAGAGGAAAGAAGCAGACAGGAAAAAGAAAGAAGAGGAACACAAGGAACAAGAACAAAAGAAACAAGCAGAGAAAAGGAAGAAGGAAGATGCAGACAAGGCAGCGAAAGCAATGGAGAGCACAAAGATCAAGACTCTGAAGGCAATTGAGAGTCAAGCCAAACCAGTTGATATCTCCAGTCCTATTGATCTCCAGTCTGCAAGTGAGTCAGAGCTTATGCAAAGCATCAAGGTTTCTCAAGAGCGCCTTAAGATCATTCACAAGAAAAAGGAGTAGGACATAATTTAGGCGGCTGTAGACACTCTTATCGGTTTAATCCCCGGTACCAATCTTCCCAGCACTGAATCATCACTTGCACAACTCAAACTACTATGTACTGTAGTGGATGATTAGATGCAAAGCCTGGAAGAAGTAGCTAAGGCAAATGTCAAGAAAGAGCATCAAAAGGCTCTTAACATTGCTCTGGTGAAAAAGTTGAATGAGGTTCGGTCTGAACTGCTGAAAGACCAAAAGGACATAAGGAGTGCTTTGGATGAAGGAAATTTCCTACTAAGAAAAATCTATCAACCTCATCTATTCTACAATGATGTGCTAGCTAAGAAACAAAAGCTTCAAATGGACTTACAGTCATACTTGAGGACATTTAAGCCACCTTATGATTCATTTGCAACATATGGGCCAACCGTTCACTGGTTCTAGATCCAGTCAAACAAGATGGAACAAAAGATCAGTACACAATCTAAGGATTTGCAGGAGCTTCAGTTGGTTGTCCTTCCACATCTGCAAATTCTTCAGAAGTGCTATTTGAACCTGGATGCCCTGACAATCACACAGGAACTGAGCACAGTTGATGCCATGGAGGAACAGGTATCCCAGATGCAAACAAAGAAAGAAGTAGCATCCTCCCTACTTGAGTCCTGGTTTCTATCCATGAAATAATTTTTGCAGGACTATAAATCGGTTTTTGACAAATATTATTCATTATTGTCATAAACTTTTATTCTTTCAATATCAAATAGAAATAGAGTTATTCAGCAATACTTTGTCATTGTTGGCGAAGGGGGAGAAGTACTCTATCTATTTTGGAGAAGAATAGGGAGAATTATCTAGTTTTGAAATTTTGATATATGTTTTGATATATACTATATGCTCTGATATCTCAATGTTTATGCTCTGTATGCAAAATTTCTATACATTGTATTGATTAAGGGATAGTGTATATGCTTAGGGGAAGCAATTTTGTTAATAGCATGTTTTTTATTGTAAAACACTTAGATGTCAAAATTTTATTTTCCTAAGTGTTGCCATCAATGCCAAAGGGGGAGATTGTTGGCATTTTTTATGTTTATATTGTGATTGTCATTGATGGACACACACTTGTATAGAGATGCTCTTTATATGTATGAGCTAGAGCTCAACCCATTTGTTCCAACCGATATGTTGTATTCTATTCTTTAGACTGTTGATGATTCTACAGAAAGTGTTTCCCAGTCTGAAGTGGCATATCAACCCCAAGCAGTTCGTAGATCTCAACCGGTACAAAGGAGCAAAGCGGCACAACATATTCTTACCAGTCTTCATTTTTGTCAAGCCAGCAACCGGTATTTTGTATGAACCGGTAATACTCTGTGATGAGTTACCAACTGACATTTTGTGATGAGTTACCAACCCATCGATTGATTGACGATGTTTTTTGTGTCGTGTTACTAAGTATGTCTAGATTCATTGAACCTAGGAAATTGTAATATAATCCTATTGGACCGACATGAAATCAGATTCCTTTAAAAGGACATCATGTCTAGGGTTTTGAGTTGTTGTAGTTGTTGTTGCTGAAAGGGTTTATGTTGTGGCTAGGGTTTAAGGTGGTTGTTGAATTGTTGTAAGAGCGATCTTATCTGAGAAGATCAAGTTGTAACAGAAAGAAGTAGAGAAGACTGAAGTAATGCTAAAACGCATTAACAGTGAGCAATACTAGATCTAACCAAGCAGTTTGTGATATTAGATAGATCAAACACTTGTTGATTACTCACATCTTTGACAAGTTTGTAGCCCTTAATCGGGTAGGCCCAAAAGCCTTTGTAAAATCCTCTAACAAGGTGGTTCACTTCTGTGAATCTAAAATCCTCTAACAAGGTAGTCTTTAATCAGACTTATGTCCTAACAGAGATTGAGATTCCTAACAGGATATGTTCTGGTGAAGAACATTGTAAGACCTTAACCGGTCTGGTTTCTATTTTGCAGATACTGACTTGTGAGTTCCATCTCACCTTGGATTTTCCCAATTGGGTTTCCATGTCAAATATCTTATGTTATGGTTATATTGTTTTTGTGGGTGAATTCTTTATTTGCATTTTGGTTTGCATGTGTGATAATAGGTCTGTCTGTTAGATTGTTTTACCGGTTTATCTTTAGACTATGTAAGTGTTTAAATATAGAGATTTTTGGCATACTAATTCACCACCCCCCCCCCTCTTAGTATTCATCAATTGGTGATAGAGCCTGCCTTTCTATAAGTTTAACCACTTGGAAAGAGATATGGGGGAATACACCTTGAGGGAACTTACTCAACGGCTCACTCAGTCTGAGCAAGCCTATGATGATCTCATGGTCAAATACAAGGCATCTCAAGCAAAAAGGAGAGAACATGCAGAGAAGCTGATGGAGCTATCTGAAAGTAGTTCTCAAGATGAAGCAAATATGGAAGCCATGATTGCAGAAGTAAATAAGCTGAATGATTCAAACTCCAATCTGAGAAAGGAGTTTGAAGGACTGACCATCTGGTTTAGTCAAGAGCTTGAGAACTGGAGGAAAGCTAAAGATCAGGTAAAGGACAGAGATCATGAGATCTCCAAGTTGAAACAAGAGATTAGTGCACTGACTGCTTGCCTTCATGAGAGCGGGATGGAAAAAGAAGACATGCAAGGAGAACTGAACATAGCCATCTCTGAAAATACAAGCCTAATGGAGACCAATACTGCTATTTCCAAAGAACTCTCTGAGTCAAAGGAAATACTTGCTAAGTTTGGTGAAAGTACTGTCAAGCTAGAGCAGAAGCTTGAGTCATCTAGATCAGTAAAGAATACCAATGGTCTTGGTTTCTCTGGACATGAGGAAGGAGAATCCTCAGGAACAAATGCTGAAGCATCAAAGAAGCAACCAGCCCTCAAAGGAAAAGGTAAGCAAAAATTCAAACTTGTTTGCTTTAACTGTCTTAAAGAAGGACACACTGCCAATGTATGTAGGAGAAAAGCCTACAATAATTTTCCATATTTTATCAACAATATCCCTAGATCCAATAAGTTCAATGGTCATTGTTATGCATGCAACAAGTTTGGGCATAGAGCATCTGAATGCAGGTCTGACATGAACAATACTGGAAGATATCCTCAGAGGACCCAAGGAGCTGGTCTGGAATGTTTTGTAAACCGGAACCCTAACTAGTTTAATAACCAAAATTATCAGTCAGGCAACAGTGGTTATTGTAGACACCTAAAAGTGGTCAACGCTTGTGGAATCATACTTTAACATTTACGCATTGCTTCGGTGGAAGCATGAATTTCTCATGCGTCATACTTTTGGCATAGCAAGATGTCATAGGCTTTTAGTTCTGTAACCTTTGCATTGGCAATATGTCATAATTCATGACATAGAAGGTGTCATAACCTTCTTCCTTCAACTCAATTTTGCCATTTTGAAATCAATTGCCTCTAATATCAATGTCATGCTAATCTTGTCTTTTCTCCAATTTATCTATAAATTGGATGAATTTCTTCAATCAAGGGCCCTGATCCCCAATCAATCACATTATCGAACTAATCACTTTTTCCTAATCACTTTGTCGAATCAATCATGCTTCGAGTATTCTTGCGCTACTATCTTGTCTTCTTGCTTTCATCTCATGTGTATGCACTTGTAGGTGAGATCCACAAACAAAGCTATTTGTAGAAGAAAGAAGGACAATGGAGCCACATGAAGGAGATATTCAAGTCTGCATTTGGTTTTCTACTTTCCAATCTTGAATTGATGTCTTGTTTTCATGTCTTTATTGGATGTAATTAGGATTGATCATTGCATTTTGAGCTTTTGTGATTGAGCTATGATTAATACCACTTGCTTTGATGATTTCCAATTTCTTAGCTACATTAATTGGTGAACCTGACGTGAACTAACCACTTAACCATGCTTTTGAGTGCCTTTGAGTTGATTTGCAAGTTAAAAACCCAAGAAACAGGGTAATGCAGGGCTTTCTGGGAACTTCTGCGCCTGTGTTAAGCATTTTGTGCCTGTGTCAATCTTGTTGTTTTGCGATCGATTTGTCATCGATCATTGTCCTCTTATCAATCTTTCTTGTCATTTTGCGATTGATTTATCATCGATCGTTATCATTTTCAATCTTGTCGTTTTGCATTATCATTTTCAATCTTGTCACTTTGCGATCAATTTGTCATCGATCGTCGTCCTTCTCAATCGTGTTAATTTGGATCAATTTGTCATTATTCCTCGTAAATTGGTGCATTTATCAATCAAAATTGTTTGTCAGCATTGATCCTTTGTCAATTCAAAATCATGATCGAATCAACATCAAATCAATTTTATATCAAGACCTAATTGTTGTCCTTGCATTTCTAATTTAACCTTGTTTGTCATTTTCTCTCCATTCTCCCTCTAGGTTAAATAATTTATTTATTTATCCTAAGTCTTCTTGTCACAATTAAATATTTATTTAATTGGCTAATTAATTCCCTCTCTTTTTGTGAATTAATTAATGAATGAAAAATTGTTAATTAATTCACTTATTTTTCTAATTTCATCAATTTCTAATTTTCCTAATTCCTAATTTCCACCTATTTTCTAATTTGTCAAATTCAATTTCCACCTAATTAATTTCTCTCTAGTTCTCCCTATTTTTGTGCTTCGGTGGAAGCATGAATTTCTCATGCATCATACTTTTGGCATAGCAAGATGTCATAGGCTTTTAGTTCTGTAACCTTTGCATTGGCAATATGTCATAATTCATGACATAGAAGGTGTCATACCCTTCTTCAACTCAATTTTTCCATTTTGAAATCAATTGCCTCTAATATCAATGTCATGCTAATCTTGTCTTTTCTCCAATTTATCTATAAATTGGATGAATTTCTTCTATCAAGGGCCCTGATCCCCAATCAATCACATTATCGAACTAATCACTTTTTCCTAATCACTTTGTCAAATCAATCACGCTTCGAGTATTCTTGCGCTACTATCTTGTCTTCTTGCTTTCATCTCATGTGTATGCACTTGTAGGTGAGATCCACAAACAAAGCTATTTGAAAAAGAAAGAAGGACAATGGAGCCACATGAAGGAGATATTCAAGTCTGCATTTGGTTTGCTAGTTTCCAATCTTGAATTGATGTCTTGTTTTCATGTCTTTATTGGATGTAATTAGGATTGATCATTGCATTTTGAGCTTTTTTCATTGAGCTATGATTAATACCACTTGCTTTGATGATTTCTTATTTCCTACCTACATTAATTGGTGAACTTGACATGAACTAACCATTTAACCATGCTTTTGAGTGCCTTTGAGTTGATTTGCAGGTTAAAAACCCAAGAAACAGGGTAATGCAGGGCTTTCTGGGAACTTTTGCGCCTGTGTTAAGCATTATGTGCCTGTGTTAAGCATTTTGTACCTATGTCAAGGATATTTTGTGCCTGTGTCAAGACTTCTACCCCTGTGTCAAGACTTCTCCGCCTGTGTAGGGACAGAGACAGAGGTAAAAGGCAGTGTGTTTTTACTTGCAAATTGTTCTATTTTGCATGTTGTTTCTGCTTTTTGGTTTTTTGGTACTGATTCCCTGTGCAGAACCTTGGCATACGCATGGAAAAGACAAAAAATGAAACTACTAACATGTTTTTGTGCAGGTTCAATAGTCAAAGACTAAACATATCAAACTTCTGACTTGGGTTTTGCAGGTTGCCTTGGACTACAACTAAACTTTGTGTTTGCAATTAATATTTGGGAACCTAGTGATTTCTAAATAGGATGGAATGAATGTATGTTTTCTTTGATTGTTGAGTTTGACATTGGAGTAGGAGAGTATGCTCCCATCCTTCTTAGGGTGATCAAAAATCTAGATCTTCAATACCATGCTCATGTTTTTTATTGTGTGTCACCTTTAGAGGGCCTGCCTTCCCGACCATTTGCTTTTGCGAGCAAGTGACAATCATGAGAAGGGAATGACCCAAAGTGAGTACCGCTAGAATACCTTGGCATTCTAACTCACTATAAATAAATTCCTGATGAGCGAAAGCTTTGAAGGAAGGGTTACGTGGGAATTGTAGTTACTTGGGAAGTGATGACCCTTGAACTCTTTCTCATATCAACATCTAAGTAGGGCCTCACGGTCTAAATCGTGCTTGTGCGACTACATTTGTTTGGTATCTTGGTGGGCTTAATGTCTCAATCATGCTTGCGTGACACCAAGGAGTAACGCTTAACAGAAATCCTTACTAAACACCTTGTATTTAGAGGCCAAAAATCCTTCTAATTGCTTGAGAAGGACAAGTTCGGATACTTGGAAGAGATACTAAGTTCGCCATGGGGAGATTTCCATGGGGACTGATGCTTGGCTGCCCTGAGAAGTGAGTGCCGTGGAGGGGAGCCCGTGGGGTCAAGCATCTATGTATTCTCCTTGAATCTCATAACGAGTCTACCTCTCAAGTACCTAATGTCCTTGCCTACCATAAGAAATGTGTGAATGAGCATGATTGTATTGAGTCTAAGTTGAAATATCTTGTCTTCTTTGCTTGTCAAAAGTTGAATTGCATCCCATTCCAAAAACAAGACAAATTGATTCAAAACAAGGTTAAACACAAGAGTATTTCATTCAACAAAGTTCAAAACACCTTCAAACATGATTGTCAAACATTTTTCAAAATCTTGTCTCAACATTCATGTCACTTAGATTTAGGTTCATCCTAGGTTTGCATTTTGCAAATTCATTGTCAACTACCAAGATTAGGTTTCACCTAGGTCATACTCCTTTGCATATCAATAAGGGTCATCCATTTTGCATGTGTCCTCTTGCATTAGAGTAATACCATTTCATAATTCAAACTTAGGTTGACATTGTCATACATTTGCATTTGCATACCCTAGGTTTCTTCATTAAGCTTAGGTCATTATCATATCATATAAGGGTCATTTGCATAGTAATTGTTCCTTTGCATATAGTGTCAAAACTAGGTTTTGTCATACTTGAGTAATCCAAATCTTTGATAAACCCTAAGTCATTGTTAGGAAGTCTAGACCTTATCAAACTTTTTCTCTTTTTGTCATTATTGTCATTTGGTCAAACCTAGCTTAGTATCCAAGCATATAGGGGAGACATTGTAATTCTGTCCTTTTGTCACTTGGTCCTTTTGTCCTTTGAGGTCTAGACATCATTTCAATTTCCTAAGGGTCTCTTTTTAGATTTGCATTCCAAAAAGTTTGTCAAAATCTTGAAAAACAACAAAAACATAGCTTGCATTCTTTCCATAGATTACATTTTCATCTATTTAGGTTGCATATCATACATCATCCTTTAAAAATTCCATTTGCATAGTGACATGTCTATTGAAACAAGGTTCCAAGCACCAATGATGCAAAAAAGTTTGACGTATCAACCGACAATGCAATCGAATTTTAATCCAAGGCAATCACAATTATATCCAACCCAACAACAAGGCAATATCGATCAAACTTTTTATGATGAAACAAGTCTCCAAATACAAAAACTAGAGGAGAAACTAGCTCAAGAAAATGAGATTTTGGAACAAAGAGTGAAAAACATTGAGAAGAATAGATCACAAATGTCCAAAATGTTTCAAAAATTTCCAGGTCAAAATCCAAAGATTGAGCCAATTGATGTAAGATCTCTTCTTGAACGATCAGACATACCAGCTCTCCTCTCCCAAATAGAGATGATGAAACAATTTCAAGAAAGGAGACAACATCAATTTCAACATTATGTTCCTCCACAACAAGAACAAGAAGGTGTTTACTATCAATCAGATTTTCAACCAATACAACCAATGGTTCAACCAATTGTTCAACATATACAACCAATACAACCAATGGTCCAATTTCAACAATATGTCCAACCAACTATACAATGTCAACAAATAGTTCAACCAATGGTGGAATATCAACAAGTTCAATCAACATATCAATGTCAACAACCACAAACAAACATTCAAAAACAAAGGCTGCAGCCCACACCAAGCCAAGTTTCAAACATGTCAGAACAATTGAACCAAGTCCAATATCAAAACATGAAATCAAACCAAATCCTTGCCAAACAAGTTCAAATTCCAGATGCAATCATGTCAAAACCTTGAAAGAAAGGTGGCTTTATTGCAATGATCTTAAGGAAATTACCAAGTGAGTTCTTTGAGGAAGATCAAGATAATACACTTATGTCTAGCAATGCCTCATCCCCCCACAAACAAATTGACTCTCCAGTGGCATCTATCCCTACACCTTTAGAAGTTTCACAATAACCTTCCATATTGTCCTCATCAAACAATACACCCAAGGATGCAATTATCCAAGAGCTATCCATAATTGATTGCCAAGATAATCCAATTCATGATGCACATCCTTGTCATGTTTCAGAAATACAAGACCCAATGCCACCATGCACTTTATTGTCATTACCTATTTTAGAGGACCCCATTCGAAGTCCCTCTTCCTCATGTTTAAGCATTGATTCCTTTATAGAATCCATCACAAATGTTCAAAGTGCATTTCCTTCATGCCAAAACATTGATCCCTTGTCAGAATTCCCCATGCATATCCAAAGTCCAACCTCATGTCAAGAGGATAATTTAGAGCGCGAAGAAATGAGTCCTAAAGAAAATCAAGATCAAGATCCAAAAACCTTATCATCCCATCCAATTGTTGACCAAGACCCCATGTTCCCAAACACTCACAATGATTCCCTATCATACCTTCCATCCATCTTAGGTCCTTATATCCCTTCATCCTTTATGCAAGGTCAGCAAAGGCACACATCCTTGAGTAAATTTCATCAATCCAAAAGAAGTCCACTTCATTCCTATCCATCCATGCATTCCTTTCCCTCTCCAAGCAATTTGGATGCCAAGTGTAAAAGTCATAAGTCTAGCAATCCACATGTATTCAAGGATCAACATGTCCAATATAATCGACATGTCAAAACAAAGAACAATATGATCCATAAAGAAAAAGAAATATCCAAAAGGCCACAAAGGCCCACTGAGCAAAATACAACAAAGTCAAAATATATATGGGTTCCTAAATCCCTTGTGCAAGCAATGCACTCCAAGGAACCACAAAAACATGAAAAATCAAAAACCATGTGGATCCCTAAGCAACTCCTTGAAGCACAAAAGCCTAAAGAAACATCCAACTTGGCATCCAAAGTTTCTATTCCTCCATCCAACCCTCTCAAATTTTTTCCTCCATCACCTTCTTCATCCATTTTGGGCCCTTATGTCCCAAAATCCCAAGCTATTCCTCCATCCAAATCTCACAATCTGAGATCCATTTTTCCTCCATCAGTCCCTCACCCCTCAAGGTGTGTGCCAATGTCAATCTTGCCAACATTTCTATCCACTCAAGCACAGTTCTTCCAATACCCTATCCATTATCCAATGCATATTTTCCATCCTTCCATCCCTTTGGTCCAATCCTTTACATAAATCCTCACCTTAGTTTCATCTCTTTTTCCATGTCCTTATCCTACCAACATCTTTGAGCATGCTTTTTAAGGTCATGGTCCATTTTCTTTCAAGGCTACTATCCAAAACAAAAAAAAAAGACGCTTGAGTCCTTCTTCCATCCCCTATCATGTGTCCAACTTCTATTGAAAAAGGTCAAAATACAAAAAAAAAAGTGAAAAAAAAAAGACAAAAGAAAAATGCAACGCAAAAAATAATTCGTCCACTGGTGAAAACCTGGCAAACAGGCGCCTTGGGCAAGTACCATGATGAAAACCTGGCAAATAGGCATCATGCGTAATTTATGAACTTCTTGCACACCACACTTGGGGGTAGGTTTCCTCCTTCATATCCTTTTGTCCTTCATTGTTCCATTATCCTATCGAACCCCTTCATATCCTATTGTCCCTCATGTCCAATTTCCCTTTCCAACTTTGATCTTGACAAGGCTGAGGATCGTCATGAGTAGAATGAATCTTGTTTGCAGCTTTTAGTCCATCATAGCTTTTGGTCTTTATCCATTTGCTTATTATAACCTTTCATCCATATTCCCTAGCTTATTGCAACTTTCTGTCATTACCCTTCATATCCTATTGTCCCTCATGTCCAGTTTCCCTTTCCACCTTTGATCTTGACAAGGCTGAGGATCTTCATGAGCATCACGCATCTTGTTTGCAGCTTTTAGTCCATCATAGCTTTTGGTCTTTATCCATTTGTTTGTTATAACTTTTCATCCATATTCCCTAGCTTATTGCAACTTCCTGCCACTATCCCGTATCCTATCTTGACCTTCAGTCCATGTCCCTTATCCATTCTTGGTCTTGCTTATCCTATCCATATCTTATCACTATCCATACACCTTTTATGTCCCTTGATCTTGGTCTGTAATAAGGATGCAAAATTTAAACATGGTTTCAAAAACCTCTTGACATGTCCCTCATGCCGTGTCACTGCTTTACATTGTCATATCCAGTCTCTTGTCCCATCACGCAATAGCCCTTGAAAATTGCATCTGCATTGTCTCCATGATAAAAGGCCTTTGTCTTCCCTCTATCCACCAACATTTCAGAAAGCCTATTTATTCACCTATCATATTCCTTGCCTTGCTAGACACTAGGGGCAAAATCATAAAAAATTGAAAAATGTCTTGAAATTAAAAAAAAAAAAATTGAAAAATGTCCTGAAAAAAAAAATCCCCAAAAAAAATCATATAATGTCCTGAAAAAAATCCCTAAAAAGTCAAATAAAGTCCTGAAAAAATGAACACAAAAAAAATTATAAATAAATAACCCCTCTGTGCATAAGGCAAATTGCTGAGCATACCTCCAACGACTCTCAGTCACAACACTGCGCTTTACTGCAAATCACGCATAAATAGACAAACTTTTCAATCAACCCAGACATTCAAATTGATCAAAATTGTCATATCAGTCAACCTCAAAATCATTCATCCTTGTCACTACTATCATGGGTCTTATACAGGGTGTGGTATACTCGAAACCAGACTGTGTCCTATCTTAGACGGGGTACCGCATGTCCTGAAACCAGACAGCATGATCGTCCTATCAGCACTTTCAACTTTTGCTAATGAAGATCAATGTTTGTTTGACTTGTTGGAATTTGTGCATCTTATCTTTTTATTGATTTATCTTTGGCTTCGGTCATGTTCCTATGTTTCTCGATGATGTCACTGAGTGATTTAGAGTGACCAGGATGGTTCATGGTCCTTTTCTTTTTTGTTGTGATTGATGTTTGTCTACGATGTGTCTGTCTTTTGCAGAAAAGGGTTTCATTTCAGCTCTGGCCTTCAATGCCATGATGCTACGCATCCATTTTGCTACATTAAAATAAAGGTTCTCACCTACAAAGTGCATTACTGAAAGCAAGTTTTTCTTCATCTCTAACTGTCCTCTGTTTCATTTCTTCTTACTAACATTTCTTCCATCAGTTCGGATAGTCAGTTCGGTCTAGTGCTCTGATTTCTCCACACACATATGCTACATCCTGCATTCATTGGTTAGTACATTTGCATTATATCAAACATCACATCAAGCATTTTATCCATTTCATATTATAAATACATCAAAAATACATAAAAATACATTCATACATCAGTAGAGCATAAGTTATCCATACATGGAAAATAACATAAGTCATAACACATTGCATCTCATCATATCGATGCATATCGTATCATATATCCAAATAATATCGGAGTACAAAATTGGACTGTCTGTCCTAAGTATGGCCCGCAGGCTGACTACAAAATGTCCAACTACATATGTCCCTCTCCTAAGGAGTACGTGCCTCTGTCACTGGGTGCTCCCTCTATCCTCCTCATCCCTACCATGTCTCAAGGATGATGTCCCTCCTGGTCTTGGCTATGGTGGTCTCATAGGTCCACTCACCCCCATGCTTCTCACTGACCTCCGAGAGTGTGCCAGTTACACCGGTAAAAGACCTTAAACGGTGTGTGATACCTGTCGCTTGGCAGAAGATCGAAAATGGTAAAAAGGGAAAATTAGGGTTTGCGCCCTAATAAAGGAGCATTAATGGTGGTAGGTAAGAGATATGTATAAAAGAATATTTCAAATCATTTCTCACTATCTGTTTTCACGCGAAGAAAAATTTTCAAGTTCAGAGCCAAGAAAAGGCGATTTGAGCTAAGATTTCAAGAAATTGATAAATCTTGAAGGAGATTCAAATCTAGTTTGCAAGCGGTCGAGGAGAACACAAAGCAGTGATCTGGCAACCGATGGAGAGTGGAGTGAACTAGAATTAGGAAGCCCTAAATTCACGTTGTAAAGGTATTTTTCGTGTTCTTGAAATACTCAACAATGGCTTCCGCATCTCATTCCAGTTATAGTACATCCATTGAGTCCAAAATTTTTATTCAGAGGAAGTCCAAATATAATGCCTTATCACAAGTTTTGGCTGGAGTCATAGTTGAAGAAGGAATTTTGGATTATATTGATTGCAAAATAAAAGACCTAGGGTCTTTAGCTATTCACACCCAGTTAGGTTTATTTTGCGGCAAGGACAAGAAAATCAAACTAGAGTTCAGTATCCTAGAGAAGAAGAAACTCCATAATGCAGTATATTTTCTGCAAGACTTCACAGAGGATCACATCAGGATCATCTTGAGTAGAGTTCATGGTGACAAGATGTACCTAGAGAGGACGCATGATATCACACCTCAGGCAATTCATGTAGTCACCAGTTTCTGTAACATAGGGGAAGTGCCAGCCCTAAGAATGGTAAGCAAAACCGAAATGGCCAGGCTCACCGGTTCAACAAGTGACTCACGGAGTATGACAGTTAATCCTATCAAGGATGATCTGGTAAAATACGCCTGCATGGTGATAGGCTACAGAACATTCTCAACCAATAGGATTAATTTTGTATCTCATAGGGCAACTCCTATTGAATCTAAAGGTGATCAAATAGGACAATGCACTGAGGTTTAAGTTTGGACAACTACTGGTAGGGTTGTTCTTCTATTTCCAAGGCTACTTTCCTAGAGTAGGAGATGTCCAGTGGTCTTCTGACCAACTGATAACCATGCAGATCAAGGAAAGCATACAAGCCATTGGAAGCGGTTACCCTGAAGTATTGAACAAATATTTTGATGAGTTCAGAAGAAAGATGAGTCAAAGGGTAAGGATCTCAGGTGATATCATTAAGAAATACAAAGATGACATCTGTTTCACCATTCAGTTGCACAAATGGTTAATGGAGGCTGTTGAGCCTAGAATGGAGGAAGTGGAGCCAATGGGCTATGAGGTTATGTATGATATGCTGGAACGGTATGCCTCAACCCTTATTGCCTTGCCTCTTGATCCTAAGGCTAAAAGGATCAAAACCTACTTGGAGAGGATTGCACCGGCTGAAAAACCATCTGTAAAGAAAGGAAAAGAACTGGCAGCAAAGAAAGCCAAGGCAATGCCCGCAGCATCAGCACTGGCTACCACTGCAACTCCAAGAGTGACCAAGTGGTCACCTACAAAGAAGAAACCAGAGGTGACACCGGAAAAAGTCTTCGAAAGAAAAAGGAAGACTAAGACAAATGAACCGAACTCTGAAGAGACCGAGTCTGATGAAAAGCCAAAGAAGGCCAGACAGACAAAGAGAATGAAGAAGAATGAACTGGCAGCATCCGCACCGGTAAATATTGATATCTCCTCATACAACCCTTTGACATGTTTTCAAAGGACAGTTAAGAATATTAGGAGAAAATTACTTCATGATTTAGTAGATTATTATGATGATTTTAGTGATGAGGAGAAGGAAGAAGTATTACAGGAAATCATTATTTATTTGTGCAAAAATGACCGGTCACCATCAGAGATTAGATCTTAGACACCGGATTCTTTATTTAAAGCATTAGATAATAAAAGGCGCATTGCAATTGAAAAATAACAGGAGATTAGGGAGAAAGTCTTTGCGCAGTACTTTCCTGACCTCTTATATTAAGAATTATTTGATGTGTTGGACCAAAATAAAGGACTCTTCTTCACAAAGAGAAGAAGACTCTAGCTATTGGAAGGAAGAGTTGATGATGTTGAGAAAGACACTCACCAGTATATGAATCATGCTATTCAAGCTTGCAAAGCATGAATGGTCAACCGGCAAGAATCAGAAGAACTGGTCATATCCAAACCGGATGAATTTTTTGATGAAGAAGGAAACCCGGTTGAAGAACCAATTGACACTATTGGTGTCGATGCCCTATATGTAGAAGATTTCACTGAGGACATACCTTCTGAGGGAACAGAATAGGAGCAACAAGCCGAACAGGGCGGTGACCAAGCTAAGGACACACAAGAAGCGGCTAAGGAATAGGAAGAGAAGAAGAAGAGGGATGAAGATGAGAAAAAGAGAAAAGAGGAAGAGAAGAGAAAAGAGGAAGAGGAGAAACGAAGAGATGAAGAGAAGAAGAAGCAAGAAGATGAAAGCAAGAAGAAAGAAGAAGAGGACAAAGAAGAAAAAAAGAGGAAAGAAGAGGAAGAAAAGAAGAAGGAAGAGGAAGAGAAGAAAAAGAAGGAAGAGGAAGAAAAGAAGAAGAGGGAATAGGAAGAAAAGAAGAAGAAGGAAGAGAAAGATAAAGAAGAGGAGAACAGGAAAGAAGCGGACAGGAAAGAGAAAGAAGAGGAAGACAAGGAACAAGAACAGAAGAAACAAGCAGAGAAAAGGAAGAAGGAAGATGCAGACAAGGTAGCGAAAGCAATGGAGAGCACACAGATGGAGACTCCGAAGGCAACTGGGAGTCAAGCCAAACTGGCTGATATCTCCAGTCCTATCGATCTCCAGTCTGCAAGTGAGTCAGAGCTTATGCAAAGCATCAAGGTTGCTCAAGAGTGCCTTGAGATCATTCGCAGGAAAAAGGAGCAGGACATAATTCAGGCGGCTGTAGACACCCTTACCAGTTTAATCCCCAGTACTAATCTTCCCAGCACTAAATCATCACTTGCACAGCTCAAACTACTATGTACTGTAGTGGATGATTAGGTGCAAAGCCTAGAAGAAGCAGTTGAGGCAAATGTCAAGAAAGAGCATCAAAAGGCTCTTAACATTTCTCTGGTGAAAAAGTTGAATGAGGTTTCGTCTAAACTGCTAAAAGACCAAAACGACATAAGGAGTGCTTTGGATGAGGGAAGCTTGCTACTAAGCAAAATTTGTCAACCTCATCTATTCTACAATGATGTGCTAGCTAAGAAGCAAAAGCTTCAAATGGACTTACAGTCCTACTTGAGCACATTTAAGCCACCTTATGATTCATTTGCAACATATGGGCAAACCATTCACCTGTTTTCGATCCAGTCAGCCAAGATGGAACAAGAGATCAGTAAACGATCTAAGGATTTGCAGGAGCTTCAGCTGGTTGTCCTTCCACGTCTGCAACTTCTTTAGAAGTGTTATCTGAACCTAGATGCCCTAACAGTCACATAGGAACTGAGCATAGTTGATGCCATGGAGGAACAGGTATCCCAGATGCAAACAGAGAAAGAAGTAGCATCCTCCCTACTTGAGTCTTGGTCTCTATCCATGAAACAATTTTTGCAGGACTATAAATTGGTTTTTGACAAATATTATTCATTATTGTCATAAACTTTTATTCTTTCAATATCAAATAGAAACAGGGTTATTCAGTGAAACTTTGTCATTGTTGGCAAAGGGGGAGAAGTATATGGTTTTGGTTTTAAAATTTTGATCTTCTGATAAAGGGGGAGAAATACTCTATCTATTTTGGAGAAGAATAGGGAGAAGTATCAGTTTTGAAATTTTGATATATACTATATGCTCTGATATCTCAATGTTTATGCTCTGTATGCAAAATTGCTATACATTGTATTGATTAAGGGATAGTGTATATGGTTAGGGGGAGCAATTTTGTTAATAGCATGTTTTTTATTGTAAAACAGTTAGATGTCAAAATTTTATTTTCCTAAGTGTTGCCATCAATGCCAAAGGGGGAGATTGTTGGCATTTTTTATGTTTATATTGTGATTGTCATTGATGGACACACACTTGTATAGAGATCCCCTTTATATGTATGAGCTAGAGCTCAACCCATTTGTTCCAACTGGTATGTTGTATTCTATTCTTTAGACTGTTGATGATTCTGCAGAATGTGTTTCCCGGTCTAAAGCGGCATATCAACCTCAAGAGGTTCGTAGATCTCAACCAATACAAAGGAGCAAAGTGGCACAACATATTCTTACCAGTCTTCATTTTTGTCAAGCCAGCAACCAGTATTTTGTATGAACTGGTAATACTCTGTGATGAGTTACCAACCGGCATTTTTTGATGAGTTACCAACCCACCGATTGATTGATGGTGTTTTTTGCGTCATGTTACTGAGTATGTCTAGATTCATTGAACCTAGGAAATTGTAATGTAATCCTATTGGACCGACATGAAATCAGATTCCATTAAAAGGACATCATTTCTAGGGTTTTGAGTTGTTGTAGTTGTTGTTACTGAAAGGGTTTATGTTGTGGCTAGGGTTTAAGGTGGTTGTTGAATTGTTGTAAGAGCGATCTTATCTGAGAAGATCAAGTTGTAATAGAAAGAAGTAGAGAAGACTGAAGTAATGCTGAAACACATTAACAGTGAGCAATACTGGATCTAACCAAGCAGTTTGTGCTATTAGATAGATCAAACACTTGTTGATTACTCACATCTTTGACAAGTCTGTAGCCCTTAACCAGGTAGGCCCAAAAGCCTTTTGTAAAATCCTCTAACAAGGTGGTTCACTTCTGTAAATCTAAAATCCTCTAACAAGGTGGTTCACTTCTGTGAATCTAAAATCCTCTAATAAGGTAGTCTTTAATCGGACTTATCTCCTAATAGAGATTGAGATTCCTAATAGGATCTATTCTGGTGAAGAACATTGTAAGACCTTAACCGGTCTAGTTTCTATTTTGCAGATACTGACTTGTGAGTTCCATCTCACCTTGGATTTTCCCAGTTGGGTTTCCATGTCAAATATCTTGTGTTATGGTTGTATTGTTTTTGTGGGTGAATTCTTTATTTGCATTTTGGTTTGCATGTGTGATAATCAGTCTATCTGTTAGATTGTTTTACCGGTTTATCTTTAGACTATGTAAGTGTTTAAATACAGAGATTTTTGGCATACTAATTCACACCCCCCCCTCTTGGTATTCATCAATTGGTAATAGAGCCTACCTTTCTATAAGTTTAACCACTTGGAAAGAGATATGGGGGAATAAACCTTGAGGGAACTTACTCAACGGCTCACTCAGTCTGAGCAAGCCTATGATGATCTCATGGTCAAATACAAGGCATCTCAAGCAAAAAGGAGAGAACATGCAGAGAAGCTGATGGAGCTATCTGAAAGTAGTTCTCAAGATGAAGCAAATATGGAAGCCATGATTGCAGAAGCAAATAAGCTGAATGAATCAAAATCCAATATGAGAAAGTAGTTGGAAGGACTGACCATCTAGTTTAGTCAAGACCTTGAGAACCAGAGGAAAGCTGAAGATCGGGTAAAGGACAGAGATCATGAGATGTCCAAGTTGAAACAAGAGATTAGTGCACTGACTGCTTGCCTTCATGAGAGCAGGATGGAAAAGGAAGACATGCAAGGAGAACTGAACATAGCCATCTCTGAAAATACAAGCCTAATGGAGACCAATACTACTATTTCCAAAGAACTTTCTGAGTCAAAGGAAATACTTGCTAAGTTTGGCAAAAGTACTGTCAAGCTAGAGCAAAAGCTTGAGTCATCTAGATCGGTAAAGAATGCAAATGGTCTTGGTTTCTCTAGACATGAGGAAGGAGAATCCTTAGGAACAAATGCTGAAGCATCAAAGAAGCAACCGGCCCTCAAAGGAAAAGGTAAGAAAAAATTCAAACCTGTTTGCTTTAACTGTCTTAAAGAAGGACACACTGCCAATGTATGTAGGAGCAAAGCCTACATTAATTTTCCATATTTTATCAACAATATCCCTAGATCCAATAAGTTCAATGGTCATTGTTATGCATGCAACAAATTTGGGCATAGAGCATCTAAATGCAGGTCTGTCATGAACAATACCGGAAGATATCCTTAGAGGACCCAAGGAGCTGGTCCGGAATCTTTTGTAAACCGGAACCCTGACCGGTTTACTAACCGAAATTTTGAGTCAGGCAACAGTGGTTATCAATTGGCAATCGGATGGAGAGCAAACTATTGGACTTGTCATGGACATGGTCATACTGTTGCTACATGCAGAAGGATGAATGGAAATATGAACAATGGACCTTGGAGAGCACCTGGATTGGTTTGCTATCACTGTAACAAACCAGGTCACATTGCAAGATTCTACAGAAGCAGAAAGAGTATATCTGATGATATATCGGTCACTCAGAATGAAGAAGATGATGTTGAAAAAGTTCAAGCAGACATAAACAAAACCTGGAGGAAGAAACCAACAATGTTTTAAGAGGAACCAGTTTCTGCACCTACTGTGGAAATATCAGAACCGACAAACTAAGCTCCAAAGAGGCTTAAGGGGAGCAAATGGTGAAAAGATTCTGAACCCCCAGTTACACCGGTAAAAGACCTTAACCAGTGTGTGATACCTGTCGCTTGGTAGAAGATCGACAATGGTAAAAAGGGCAAATTAGGGTTTACGCCCTAATAAAAGAGCATTAATGGTGGTAGGTAGGAGACATGTATAAAAGAATATTTCAAATCATTTCTCACTATCTGTTTTTGCACGAAGAAAATATTTCAAGTGCAGAGCGAAGAAAAGGCAATTTGAGCTAAGATTTCAAGAAATTGATAAATCTTGAAGGAGATTCAAATCCAGTTTGCAAGCGGTCGAGGAGAACACAAAGCGGTGATCTAGCAACCGACGGAGAGTGGAATGAAGTAGAATTAGGAAGCCCTAAATTCATGTTGTAAAGGTATTTTTCATGTTCTTGAAATAGTCAACAATGGCTTCCGCATCTCATACCAGTTCTAGTACATCCGTTAAGTTGGAAATTTTTATTCAGAGGAAGTCCAAATATAATGCCTTCTCACAAGTTCCAGCTAGAGTCATAGTTGAAGAAGGAATTTTAGATTATATTGATTGCAAAATAGAAGACCTAGGGTCTTTAGCTATTCACACCCAGTTAGGTTTATTTTGCGGCAAGGACAAGAAAATCAAACCAAAGTTTAGTATCCTAGAGAAGAAGAAACTCCATAATGCAGTATATTTTCTAGAAGACTTCGCAGAGGATCAAATCAAGATCATCTTGAGCAGAGTCCATGGTGACAAGATGTACCTAGAGAGGACACATGATATCATGCCTCAGGCAATTCATGCAATCACCGGTATCTGTAACACAGGGGAAGTGCCATCCCTAAGAACAGTAAGCAAAAATGAAATGGTCAAGCTCACCAGTTAAACAAGTGACTCACATTGTACGACAATTAATCCTATCAAGCATGATCTGGTGAAATAAGCTTGCATGGTGATAGGCTAAAGAAAATTCTCAGCCAGTAGGATTAATTTTGTATCTGCTGCAGGGGTAAATGCCGCTTACCGGATGATTAAAGAGGATGCATCATTTGACCTATGCACCGGTATGCAGAGGCAAATCTTGTTGAATCTAAAGGCGATCAAACAAGACAATGCACTGAGGTTTAAGTTTGGACAACTACTGGTAGGGTTGTTCTTCTATTTCCAAGGCTACTTTCCTGGAGTAGGAGATGTCTAGTGGTCTCCTGACCAATCGATAACCAAGCAGATCAAGGAAAGCATACAAGCCATTGGAACCGATTACCGTGAAGTATTGAACAAATATTTTGTTGAGTTCTGAAGAAAGATGAGTCAAAGAGTAAGGATCTTAGGTGATATCGTTAAGAAATACGAAGATGACATCTGTTTCACCATTCAGGTGGACAAATGCTTAATGGAGGTTGTTGAGCCTAGAATGGAGGAAGTGGAGCCAATGGGCTATGAGGTTATGTATGATATGTTGGAAGGGTATGCCTCAACACTTATTGCCTCGCCTCTTGATCCTAAGGCTAAAAGGATCGGAACCTACTTGGAGAGGATTGCACCGAGTGAAGAACCATCTTTAAAGAAAGGAAAAGAACTGGCAGCAAAGAAAGCCAAGGCAGTCCCTGCAGCATCGGCACCGGCTACCACTGCAACTCCAAGAGTGACCAAGCGATCACCTGCAAAGAAGAAACCGGAGGTGACACCAGCAAAAGTCTTCAAAAGAAAAAGGAAGACTAAGACAAATAAACCGGACTCTGAAGAGACCAAGTCTAATGAAAAGTTAAAGAAGGCCAGATAGACAAAGAGAATGAAGAATAATGAACCCGCAACATCTGCACTGGTAAATATTGATATCTACTCATACAAACCTTTGACACATTTTCAAAGGACAATTAAGAATATTAGGAGAAAATTACTTCATGATTTAGTAGATTATTATGATGATTTTAGTGATGAGGAGAAGGAAGAAGTATTATAGGAAATCATTATTTATTTGTGCAAAAATGATCGGTCGCCATCAGAGATTAAATCTCAAACACCAGATTCTTTATTTAAAGCATTAGATAATAAATGGCGCATTGCCATAGAAAAAGAACAGGAGATTAGGGGAAAAGTGTTTGCACAGTACTTTCCCAACCTCTCATATTAAGAATTATTTGATGTGTTGGACCAAAATAAAGTACTCTTTTTCACAAGGAGAAGAAGACTCTGGCTATTGGAAGGAAGAGTTGATGATGTTGAAAAAGACACTCACCAGTATATGAATCATGCTATTCAAGCTCACAAAGCATGAATGGTCAACCGAAAAGTAGAAGAAGAACTGGTCATATCTAAACCAGATAAAGTTTTTGATGAAGAAGGAAACCCGGTTGAAGAACCAATCGACACTATTGATGTAAATGCCCTGGATGTAGAAGATGTCACTCAGGACATACCTTCTAAGGGAACAGAATAGGGGCAACAAGCCGAACAGGGTGGTGAGCAAGCTAAGGACACACAGGAAGCGGCTAAGGAATAGGAAGAGAAGAAGAAAAGGGGTGAAGATGAGAAAAAGATAAAAGAGGAAGAGAAGAGAAAAGAGGAAGAGGAGAAATGAAAAGATGAAGAGAAGAAGAAGCAAGAAGATGAAAGCAAGAAGAAAGAAGAAGAGGACAAAGAAGAAAAGAAGAAGAAAGAAGAGGAAGAAAAGAAGAAGAAGGAAGAGGAAGAAAAGAAGAAAAAGGAAGTGGAAGAAAAGAAGAAGAAGGAAGAGAAAGAGAAAGAAGAGGAGAAGAGGAAAGAAGCAGACAGGAAAAAGAAAGAAGAGGAAGACAAGGAACAAGAACAGAAGAAACAAGCAGAGAAAAGGAAGAAGGAAGATGCAGACAAGGTAGTGAAAGCAATGGAGAGCACACAGATGGAGACTCCGAAGGCAACTGGGAGTCAAGCCAAACTGGCTGATATCTCCAGTCCTATAGATCTCCAGTCTGCAAGTGAGTCAGAGCTTATGCAAAGCATCAATGTTTCTCAAGAGTGCCTTGAGATCATTCGCAGGAAAAAGGAGTAGAACATAATTTAGGCAGTTGTAGACACCCTTACCGGTTTAATCCCCGGTACCAATCTTTTTAGCACTGAATCATCACTTGCATAGCTCAAACTACTATGTACTATAGTGGATGATCAGGTGCAAAGCCTGGAAGAAGCAGCTGAGGCAAATGTCAAGAAAGAGCATCAAAAGGCTCTTAACATTGCTCTGGTGAAAAAGTTGAATGAGGTTCGGTCTGAACTGCTGAAAGACCAAAAGGACATAAGGAGTGCTTTGGATGAGGGAAACTTACTACTAAGCAAAATCTATCAACCTCGTCTGTTCTACAATGATGTGTTAGCTAAGAAGCAAAAGCTTCAAATAGACTTGCAGTCTTACTTGAGCACATTTAAGCCACCTTATGATTAATTTCCAACATATGGGCAAATCGTTCATCGGTTCCAGATCCAGTCAGCCAAGGTGGAATAAGAGATTAGTACATGATCTAAGGATTTGCAGGAGCTTCAGTTTGTTGTACTTCCACATCTACAAATTCTTCAGAAGTGTTATCTGAACCTGGATTCCTTGACAGTCACATAGGAACTAAGCATAGTTGATGCCATGGAGGAACAGGTATCCCAGATGCAAACAAAGAAAGAAGTAGCATCCTCCCTACTTGAATCCTGGTCTCTATCCATGAAACAATTTTTGCAGGACTATAAATCGGTTTTTGACAAATATTATTCATTATTGTCATAAACTTTTATTCTTTCAATATCAAATAGAAACAGGGTTATTCAGTGGTACTTTGTCATTGTTGGAAAAGGGGGAGAAGTATCTAGTTTTGGTTTTAAAATTTTGATCTTCTGATAAAGGGGGAGAAGTACTCTATCTATTTTGGAGAAGAATAGGGAGAAGTATCTGGTTTTGAAATTTTGATATATGTTTTGATATATACTATATGCTCTAATATCTCAATGTTTATGCTCTGTATGCAAAATTGCTATACATTGTATTAATTAAGGGATAGTGTATATGCTTAGGGGGAGCAATTTTGTTAATAGCATATTTTTTATTGTAAAACACTTAGATGTCAAAATTTTATTTTCCTAAGTGTTGACATCAATACCAAAGGGGGAGATTGTTGGAATTTTTTATGTTTATATTGTGATTGTCATTGATGGACACACACTTGTATAGAGATCCCCTTTATATGTATGAGCTAGAGCTCAACCGATATTTGTTCCAACCGGTATGCTGTATTCTAGTCTTTAGACTATTAATGATTCTGCAGAATGTGTTTCCCGGTCTGAAGCGGCATATCGACCTCAAGATGTTTGTAGATCTCAACCGGTACGAAGGAGCAAAGTGGCACAACATATTCTTACCAGTCTTCATTTTTGTCGAGCCAGCAACCGGTATTTTGTATGAACCGGTAATACTCTGTGATGAGTTACCAACCGGCAATTTGTGATGAGTTACCAACCCACCGATTGATTGATGGTGCTGACACACTAGGGGTGTTTTTTGTGTCGTGTTACTGAGTATGTCTAGATTCATTGAACCTAGGAAATTGTAATATAATTGTAAAGTGGAAAAATCGAACCCTAGTCGTTCTCCCCTCCCCAACTCCGAGGAGAGAGAAGGGAGAGTCACTAGGGTTGATGGTTTTCACTTAGGAGAGACTTTACATTCAAAAGAGGGGTTGAAACCCACAAGATCCAATCCAACACATTGCAAGATTGGATTCTAAATGAGTTTCAAGGGTTGTGATAGCAAGGATACCCTCTTTTGTAAAGAATGTGGATAGAGTGATTAAGCTAGGAATGCATAGAAAGTGAGAAAGATTCGCTTATAAACTGAGTTAGGGATATGATATGAAGCTGCGGACCTGGAATTAGCAGTAAAATGTCGAGACGGCACTATCCTGCAAATTTGAACAAAATTTGACGGGACGATGGCGTCCGGCGTGCACACGGTCCTCCGAAAAATCCGCGAAACGAAGGTGGATCTGTTCGTCTCTGCACAAGGATTCCAGATCTTCAATTTCAGCTGCGTACCTGCAACCTACACACAGAAAAGTGAAGACGATTGGAGGGTTAGGGATTAGGGGTTTTCCCTTAGGTCAAACCCCAGTTTTGGAATTAACCAAGAAATGAGAAATGCTTGTAAATGTAATGTAAAACAAGTACTAATACCTTGTTGTAAGGATGTTTGTATCCTTATATGCGAAGGTATAGATGTTGTTGTTTGTTGTATGTTGTATGTTGTAGCATGTAATGTGTTGTAAGTGATCTCCTCTTCAATGGTTGAATCCTTGTCTTGAATGCAACACTTAGCCTTGAATGGAGACTTAGAATGATCAATTGCTTGAAGGAATGCTTGAATGCTTGAATGCTTGAATGCTCGAATGTTTGAATATTGTTTTCCACCTTTTTCCCTCCTCCCCAAAATGAGAGAGGAAAAGTAGTTTATATACTTGCCAATTAGGGTTAAAAGACTGATTTTCCCGACCTTAGGCCGACCAGGAAATGTAATTTTCCAATTTGCAAACAAAAAGACCCGAAGTCCCATAGGAGACCGGGCCCAAAATAGGGCCAGGGACCAGGGCACTGGGCGCCATGGTCCTGGGGGACCAGGGCGCTGGGCGCCCTAGTCTTGAAGGACCAGGGCGCTGGGCGCTCTGGTCCCACCTCCCGGGACAGCAGGGTGCAAGGAGGATCAGGCCAGGGTGCTGGAAAAATGCAGTTTCTGGTGTCATGAGCAAGTTTCGGGGTCTCCATTCAGGTTCAGTGTTGCATCACCATCGTGAAGACCCAAATGCGGTCAAAATTGCAAGTGTCGCAATTTTAGGACACTACATTTAGCCCCCACTTTAGCGGGAGTATAAGCATACGCTCATACTTCCGGTAAAGTACAAGGAAACAATATTGAAAGACTTTCACCACGTCAAGGAGGCAAGATACACCAAGACCCCAGTGGACTAAGGATCTTACGACTTCAATTGACAAAGTAAAAGGGAAGATCACGAGGGAGAACCATGACTATCAGTAGTAAGGTTCCCTCACTATGAGTCATGCGAGAAAGATATCAAAAATTTCCAAGGCAAGGTTAAATTTGCCAAGAAATTTTCAAGTATCTTGAAAAGATATGAACGGGATGTATGCCCCCCTACGTTAAAGCGATCGCACACGCCTCACCGGGGGTGATTGCTTTAAGGTAGTGATACATATAAGAATGAGAAAGGAAAGGAGCACGTTATCACAAGGATTTAGCCCCCAAGTGTGAGATAAGCCCAAGGATAATAGACACAAAACACAAAGCACGAGGTGACTTCGCTTTCCTCGGGGTCAGTATGTTGTATGATAATTCATGTATATCATATGTATGTATGCATAATTGTTCTTCATTCCCCAATCAAGGAAGGTCACCTAGAAGAAGGGAACACGTGTCTTTTGAGTCAACATGAGCGAGATCAAGAGATCTCAATGCTTTGCATCGTCCTCAAGTAGACAACACTAAGGACAACAAATAGAAGAATGAGAATAACACATAGAAGAAGTAACAAAAGAGAGGGGGAGAGAATCTGCTATGCTAATGAAACTAGTCTAGCACGTCATCTACCCCCCGATCTTGCTGATCAATGTTTCGAGAAGGTAGGAAACATGCTAGAGGAGGAACATCCAACACAGCAGATGGAGCTATCACAAGATCCAAACAAGGGCTATGTTCATATCCCAAGTCGCGGTGTTCTTGTCTAGGAGCTAGGATGAGTGCTTTAGAAAATTCGTTAGATAAATGGTTATCAATATCAACAAGTTCATATTCACTATCAGAATGAACAGGAGAAGTAGCATTTTCATCATGAATAACATTTTCATCTATATCATCATCAAGATTTATAAAAATAGGATCTTTAACTCGCACAGGATCAAAACCATCATGCATCTTATGTTTAGGAGATTTCGGCTCAATCGTCGGCTGAGGAGAAAATGGAATAATATTAGTTGAAGGTGTTTTTGGGGATTGCAAAGTTTGAGCTCTAAGACGACGCTTTCGCCGGCGTTCACGTGCAGAACGATTTCGTCTAGTCTTAGTAGGAAGTTGAGAAGATTGAGGAGGAGGAATGTTCTCATCCTTATCACTTGGGTGTTTAGGTTGTGGTCTCTTAGGTTGAACAATAGGAGAAGAGGAAGGTCTCCTCTCTCTATAAAAGGAAGGAGGAGGAACTGCTCCATATAAAGGAGGAATTTTTGGTTTAGGAAGGAGACCAAGTCCATCATGACGAGGAGGTATAGGTCTACTCTTAGGAAGTTTATTAGATATAGGCATAGTAACATCCATAGGAATGGGTGAGGAATCTTCTTGAGGAAAGACATTAGTTTTATCTTTCAAAGGAAGAACCTCCTTCTCAAGAATGATAGGAATATCAAGTTTGGGTGTTCTAGGTTCACTTAGAGATAGGATCATGTCTTTTTTCCACTTTTGATAAGATTTGAAAAGATGATCACTTCGCGGAGGAAGAGATTGGAATTGTTTAGGCCAAAAGTAATCAATAGGAACACTAGAAGTTCTTTCAGCAGGTTTAAAGAGACTATGATTGATAGTAACAACTTCACCATTACGGGGAAATTTCAAGCACTTATGAATAGGAGAAGCAATAGCTTTCATGGAAGATAGCCAAGGATAGCCTAGCTTCACACGAAATTGCTCGGATGATGGAATAATAGCAAAGTCCACATCAAGGGATTTGTTATGGACCTCAATAGGTAATGTAATAGAACCAATTGTAGGAGAAGAAAATGCATCAAATAGTTTCACAACCACATCTGTTTTGTCATAGATCACTTGATTCAATTGCAAAGTAAAAAGAAATTCTTCAGTAATGACATTAACCATGCAAGAAGGCTCAATAAACACTCCACGGCAAGGTGTATTCTTGACTTTTGCAACTATATATAAAGGACCATCAGGTGCCCTGATAGTTTCACTAGAATCAAATGTGATGGAAGGTTCTTTAGGGATTTTCTGTTTCTCCACAAAGTTAATCACATTCGGAGTCATAGACATGAGATCATCAGGTGAGACAGAGGAATCAGTAGTATCAATCGCATTAGAGGTATGAGAAGGTAATGGATCAGTAAAAATCTGAAGATTTTGGTTAGGAGGAGCTACAGATGTATTACCTTTATCATTCACTCCAGAAACAGAAATAGTATTATTATCAATCAAATCTTGAATTTTACCCTTTAAAGAAAAACATTTTTTAGTATCATGCCCAGGTTGACGATGAAATTGACAAAAAGATTTGTTATCAAAATAAGGTGAATTAATCTTTGCAGGATCAATTTGCCTTATAGGAGGAAGAGTAAGCACATTTTGTTCCAATAACTTATTCATAATACTATGCAATGATTCATTCAAAGGAGTAAACTTTCTTTCTTTCTTGAAAAACTTAGAAATAGGAGACACACCTGATGCTGCATTCACATTGTTGTTGATGATGTTTTCATTGAATTTAATGGACTCTCTGTTTGGTTTAAACTTCCCAAATGGTTGCTGACTACTATCACCCTTATCACTCGGAGCCATAGGATGTGATTGTTCCATTTGACTCACAGTCAGTTGATAATTGTGAAGAGTTGCGCACAACTGTTGGAAAGAGGTAAACTCAGAAAACAGGAGTTTTTCTCTAATGTCTTTTTGTAAATTAGAAATGAAGATTCTTTGAATATCATTGTCAGGCACTGGAAAAGAAATTTGAGCATACAAATGCTTATATCTACCAATGAAATCAGTCACTTTTTCTTTAACACCTTGTTTACAATGCATTAAATCAATCAAAGTAACTTTAGGACTTATATTGTTTTGAAATTGTTGAATGAAAGCATTTGCAAGTTGTTCGAAAGAAGTAATAGAATAGGAAGGCAACGAGCAATACCATTGTAGGGCTTTGTCTCTTAATGTTCTAGTAAACAGTTTTGCAAGCAACCTTTGGTCATAAGCAAAATCAATACATATTGTTTGAAAGGTCTTAACATGTGTTAGAGGATCACCCTTACCATTATAAAGCTCCAAATGTGGAATTTCAACATGTTTAGGGGGGATAGCTCGAACAATGTCAAGAGAAAGTGGGCTCGCAACATCAAATGTGGGCACACTAAACTTAGATTGATTCATAGAGGCAATTTGTTGCTGTAAAGAAGAGACAGTTTGTGCAAGATTGTTAATGGTCGCTTCAGTCGAAGAGTTCATATTAGACGTGTTAGATTGTGATGGAGGTGTTATGTTATTGAAAGAAGGTAGAGAGTAAGGTGGTGGGACACTATGATAGTTAGTCATAGGAGATGATTGGACAGGAGGAACAGTACAAGGAGGAATGGAAAATGAATTTCCCCCTTGTGTCATGTTCATTTGTGGAGATATAAGAGGAACACTCACTGAAGGAATGAATGAAGAAGTTGGATTGAATGAAGGAAGAGGGTTGATTGAAGAAGAGGGATTGCCCCCATGACTAGTGATCATAGGAGGAATGTCTTGTATTGAAGTAGTCATTATGTTTGATGTAAAAGTAGGTATACTAGCAATAGGAGTCATCAAAGGAATAGAACGATTGTCTTGAGTAGGAGGTTGTGTATAACCTAAGGTTTCGGCACAACTTTTCATAGGCATCACATTTGAATCCACGATGTGTGCAATACCACGCAAAATATCAATTCCATTCTTATCACTTTGAAGCATACATTTTAGACCCTCAATTAAAGGAAGAGCTTGACTATCAGGGTATTCTTGAGACATCCACTGTCGAAAATCGTCAAATTGGTTATCCAATTTTGAAAGTTGTTCTACAGAAACCTCATGGAGAGCTTCTTCATCATTAAGAGGATTAGAGGAATTACCCATGTCCTCGTTAAAAAGACCATTCAAATTAGGTTCCATCTCCTCAGTAATTAAACCTTGGAAAGACTTAATTCTAAGGCTTCGTCTAACGTGAATAGTGTAAGTAGGGCTTATTGTTGTAAAACTCATGCACTAGAGAGAGAGAGAAGATTTTGAATTTTAGAGGTAGCAAATTTCAGTAAAACCAGCCAATCTTCTAGATTTAAGCTGTTAAATACAATCAGGACAATCTCCCGAAATTTCGGAAAAAATGTCCGGGACCGTGGCGCTCGGGGTGCACACAGTCCTCGCAACTTTTTTCGAAATTTGCAGGGATGAAAGTTATGATGATTTTACAGCTAACCTGAAAAAATTGAGTGATTTTACGATCTGTAGATAGGCCAAATTAAAGTTGCAATTTCAAAATTGAACCCTACCAAGATTGTCAAAAAATGCAAAATTTTGAATTTTGAAAAAGAGAGGGAAACTGAAATTTTGAATTTTATGATTTTAGAGGGAATACCAAAAGCAATGCAAGTTTTGAAATTTGAAAGTTGACTCAATTTCACGCAAAATTCAATTTTGAAAGCGGAAATCAAAGTTGTTATAATTAAGCACTTAATTTCAAAAGTCACAAATTGCAAAAATTTGAATGAATCACTGAAATTTCGAATGAATGCTAACACACTTTTCAGATTTAGGACTGTAAGAAACACAATTTTGACACAAATTTCAATTTCAACAATTTTTCAATGATTAGAAGCCTCAATCCAAGCAATCGCTAGACCAACTTTGACTGTAATTTTGAAGGTGTTATAATTGATAAAATCGGCCAAAATTCTGGATTTTAGCAGAAAAATAAAGTAAGATCTAGCTCCCAAAATTTCGGAAAAAATGTCGGGGACGATGGCGCTCGGAGTGCACACGGTCCTCGCAACTTTTTTCCAAATTTTCAGGGATGAAAGATATTATGATTTTATTGCGGAATCCAAAGTTACAGCTGATTTGGAAATGTTTTGATCAGTGAAATTGTCGGACAAAGGTTGAATCAAGAGGGTTTCAAAAATTAGGGTTTTGACACTTAACCACTTAATTTTCTAAATTAAAGCACAAATATGAATTGACAATTTGTAATAGAAGGGCAGATCTGAAACAAGCATTTAACAATTAAACATTTCACAAGTTTAATTACTTAAAAAGAAAATTTAGGGTTTTTATGCAATTAACCTCTAAAATTTTGCAAAAGATCAAACATGGAAATGTAATCAAGGAATCCAATTTTCAGATCTAACTATGAATAATCAGAAAGGATGTTCACGTCAGGTTCACCAAAATGTAAAGCGGAAAAATCGAACCCTAGTCATTCTCCCCTCCCCAACTCCGAGGAGAGAGAAGGGAGAGTCACTAGGGGTGATGGTTTTCACTTAGGAGAGACTTTACATTCAAAAGAGGGGTTGAAACCCACAAGATCCAATCCCACACAATGCAAGATTGGATTCTAAATGAGTTTCAAGGGTTGTGATAGCAAGGATACCCTCTTTTGTAAAGAATGTGGATAGAGTGATTAAGCTAGGAATGCATAGAAAGTGAGAAAGATTCGCTTATAAACTGAGTTAGGGATATGATATGAAGCTGCGGACCTGGAATTAGCAGTAAAATGTCGAGACGACGCTGTCCTGCAAATTTGAGCAAAAGTTGACGGGACGATGGCGTCCGGCGTGCACACGGTCCTCCGAAAAATCCACGAAACGAAGGGGGATCTGTTCGTCTCTGCACAAGGATTCCAGATCTTCAATTTCAGCTGCGTACCTACAACCTACACACAGAAAAGCGAAGACGATTGGGGGGTTAGGGATTAGGGGTTTTCCCTTAGGTCAAACCCCGGTTTTGGAATTAACCAAGAAATGAGAAATGCTTGTAAATGTAATGTAAAACAAGTACTAATACCTTGTTGTAAGGATGTTTGTATCCTTATATGCGAAGGTATAGATGTTGTTGTTTGTTGTATGTTGTATGTTGTAGCATGTAATGTGTTGTAAGTGATCTCCTCTTCAATGGTTGAATCCTTGTCTTGAATGCAACACTTAGCCTTGAATGGAGACTTAGAATGATCAATTGCTTGAAGGAATGCTTGAATGCTTGAATGCTTGAATGCTCGAATGTTTGAATATTGTTTTCCACCTTTTTCCCTCCTCCCCAAAATGAGAGAGGAAAAGTAGTTTATATACTTGCCAATTAGGGTTAAAAGACTGATTTTCCCGACCTTAGGCTGACCAGGAAATGTAATTTTCCAATTTGTAAACAAAAAGACCCGAAGTCCCATAGGAGACCGGGCCCAAAATAGGGCCAGGGACCAGGGCGCTGGGCACCATGGTCCTGGGGGACCAGGGCACTGGGCGCCCTAGTTCTGAAGGACTAGGGCACTGGGCGCTCTGGTCCCACCTCCCGGGACAGCAGGGTGCAAGGAGGATCAAGCCAGGGTGCTGGAAAAATGCAGTTTCTGGTGTCATGAGCAAGTTTCGGGGTCTCCATTTAGGTTCAGTGTTGCATCGCCATCGTGAAGACCCAAATGCAGTCGAAATTGCAAGTGTCGCAATTTTAGGATACTACAATAATCCTATTGGACCGACATGAAATCAGATTCCTTTAAAAGGACATCATGTCTAGGGTTTTGAGTTGTTGTAGTTGTTGTTGCTGAAAGGGTTTATGTTGTGGCTAGGGTTTAAGGTGGTTGTTGAATTACTGTAAGAGCGATCTTATCTGAGAAGATAAAGTTGTAACAGAAAGAGGTAGAGAAGACTGAAGTAATGCTGAAATGCATTAGCAGTGAGCAATACTGGATCTAACCAAACAGTTTGTGCTATTGGATAGAGCAAACACTTGTTGATTACTCACATCTTTGACAAGTCTATAGCCCTTAACCAGGTAGGCCCAAAAGCCTTTGTAAAATCCTCTAACAAGGTGGTTCACTTCTATGAATCTAAAATCCTCTAACAAGGTAGTCTTTAATCAGACTTATCTCCTAACAAAGATTGAGATTCCTAACAAGATCTATTCTAGTGAAGAACATGGTATGACCTTAACCGGTCTGGTTTCTATATTGTAGATAGTGACTTGTGAGTTCCATCTCACCGTGTTTTTTCCCAGTTGGTTTTCCACATCAAATATCTTGTGTTATGGTTGTATTGCTTTTGTGGGTGAATGCTTTATTTGCATTTTGGTTTGCATGTTTGATAACCGTGTCTGTTAGACTGTTTTACCGGTTTATCTTTAGACTATGTAAGTGTTTAAATACAAAGATTTTTGGCATACTAATTCACCCCCCCTCTTAGTATTCATCAGCTCACATCACATGATAGGTGATAAACACAAGTTTGTTATGTTAGATGACTATGATGGAGGTTATGTAAGATTTGGTAATGATGCACCATGTCCGGTAAAAGGTAAAGGATCTATAACACTTCTTGACAATGCAAGATGCAATGATGTTTATTGGGTTGAAGGTTTGAAATACAATTTGTTGAGTGTAGCACAACTAAACAATACAACATACTGAATAGAATTTCAGAAAGGAATTGTCAAAGTTCATGACAAGCATGGAATGTTAGCTACTACCGGGACACAAACAAAAGGTAATACATTTCATCTTGACTCAACTTGGAACAAGTGTCTGTATGCAAAGATAGATGATACCTGGTTATGGCATAAAAGGTTTTGTCATGTAAATTTTGATAATCTAAACAAAATAAGCAAGAAGCACCGAGTAAGAGGTCTACCAAGTTTGGAAAAGCCTGAGAATGTTATGTGCCAAGGAGGCTAGATGAGTAAAATGACAAGATCAAGCTTTACAAGTAAGTCCTACACTTCTAAGGGAATTTTAGATCTTGTGCACACTGATCTTTGTGGCCCTATGAAAGTTCAAAGTTATTATGGTGATAAATATTTCATATTATTTGTGGATGATTACTCAAGGATGATGTCAGTAATGTTTTTAAAAGAAAAATTAGAAGCTTTTCAAATGTTTAAATGGTACAAGGCAAGAGTTGAAAATGAAATAGGAAGACAACTGAAATGTCTTAGATCAGATAGAGGAGGAGAGTTCACATCTGATGAGTTCAACTTATTCTGCAATGATCATGGTATTAAAAGACATGTCTCTGCACCAAGAACTCCACAACAAAATGGAATAGCTGAGAGAAGAAACAGATCTATTGTGGATTGTGCCAGAACCCTGATGATTGAAAACAAAGTGCCACAAACATTTTGGAGAGAAGCAATAAGCACATCAGTTTACACCCTAAACCGAGTACAACTAAAGAAAGAAAATTTGAAGACACCATATGAAATCTGGTATGACAAGAAACCTAATATTAGTTATTTTAAAATCTTTGGAAGTAGATGCTATGTACACAAAGATGATAGAAATGGAAAGTTTGATCAGAAAAGTGAAGAAGGAACATTTCTTGGTTATTCTTCTAGAAGCAAAGCATTTAAATGTCTGATCAAATCATCTAACAAAATAGTAGAAAGTTCAAATGTGAAAATTGATGAATTTGCAGAAAGAAATAATGAAGGAAATTCCAAGGAACCAGAAGACTATGATGAATTTGTCTATGTTCAACTGACAAGTCCTACCGAGAAAACTGCAGAAGGAAATGAAGAGAATATCCAGTTACCGAGTGATGAAGAAGATCATACAGAGCCTACCAAGCCTGTATTAACCAAGTATGTCAGAAGACATCATGCATCAAGTCAAATTATAGGAGATAAGGATGATCCAGTGATGACAAGGAACAAACTGAGACAAAACACATTTCTGATATCTGAATTTGAACTGAGAATAGTGAAAGAGGCATTTAACAGTGAAGATTGGATAAATGCTATGATAGGAGAGATTGATCAAATCAAGAAGAATGACACACGGACACTAATCCCAAGACCAAAGGACAAAAATGTAATCAGTACAAAGTGGATTTTCAGAAACAAGCTGAATGAAAAAGGTGAGGTCATTTGAAATAAAGCAAGACTAGTTTGCAAAGGTTATACCCAAGAAGAAGGAATTGATTATGGTGAGACTTTTGCACCTATGGCAAGACTTGAAGGAGTAAGAACATTGTTGGCATATGTTGCTTACAAGAATTTCAAGGTATATCAAATGGATGTCAAATCTGCATTTCTGAATGGTATATTAGAAGAAGAAGTTTTTATTGAACAACCTAAAGGATTTATTGAAGACAATAATAAAGATCAGGTATGTAAATTGGACAAAGCTTTATATGGTTTGAAACAAGCACCTAGAGCATCGTATGAAAGATTGCACTCTTATTTAATCAAGATTGGTTTTATAAGGACAAGTGAAAATAGAAATATGTACATGAAGAATGATGAAAATGGAATACTGATCTCAGCCATATTTGTTGATGATATTATCTTTTGTGGGAATGACTCTTTATGCAAGAACTTTGGAAATTAAATGAGCAAAGAATTTGAGATGTCATTAATCGGTGAGATAAAGTATTTTATAGCTTTACAAATACTGCAAATGAAAAATGAGATCTTCATTACTCAATCCAAGTACATAAAGGAAATCTTGAAGAAATTTGGAATGGAGGATTCAAAACCAGTAAGTACTCCTATGACTACCAATTGTAAATTATCAAAGAATGATGAATCTGCATCTATTGATGAGACACTTTACCAATCCATGATTGGAAAGCTACAATATGTTGTTCACAGTAGGCTAGATATAGCACATGCAGTAGGTATAGTTGCAAGATTCTTTGCAGATCCTAAGGAAACACACATGACAACAATCAAGAGAATTTCCAGATACTTGAAAGGCACTTAATATTATGGCTTAGTATATCAGAAAAGAAATGATTTTGATTTAAAATTTTATACTGATGCTAATTGGGTAGGCAACATTGATGATAGGAAAAGCACAAGTGGAGGAGCTTTCTTTTTAGGAGAAAGACTAGTGAGTTGGCTTAGCAAGAAACAAGGATGTGTTTCATAGTCAATAGCAGAAGTCGAATACGTTGTTGCAGCATTGAATTGTACCAACATAGCATGGATCAAACAATTGTTGGAAGGTGTAAATGAGAAAGTTACCGAGCCAGTAACTATATTATGTGACAATACTAGTGTCATTAACATTTCAAAGAATCATGTTATGCACTCTAAGACAAAGCACATCTCTATCAAATATCATTATCTTAGAGAAGAAGCTCAAGAGAAGAAAGTGGTGTTGGAGTATGTTAGCACAAAGGAACAAATAGCAGATATCTTCACCAAGCCACTACCAAGGGACACTTTTGAGTATCTCAGAAGTAAGTTAGGGGTCCTACCCCTATCTTTCATTCACTGACCAAGTTCGGTGAAAGCATCAATTCGATGACTCTACAGAATATCTTTTAGGAGTTGATGCTGATTTACACACTTTAGGATGTTTTCTAAAAGTGTACAAGAAACAATACAGGGGACAGGAATTGAAGACAAAATGCTTTGACTGAGACTAAGTTGACATAACAGCAGGAAATCACTTCATACAGGAAGAAATTATGTTTTAGTTCTTTACTTTTTGGCATTGTTGTCAAAGGGGGAGAAGACTGGAGAAAAGGAGTGGATACTAATGTATGGGAGAGAAGACTGATGACAGGGGGAGAGCATTTCAGCATTTTGGAATCTCACAGCAAGCCGAATCAATTAGGTCAAATCAATTGGTTTTTCCATCAATGCCAAAGGGGGAGATTGTTGGCATTATAACAGACAAGGAGAGATTGTTGGTATTTCAATAAGGATATTGAGAAGGTTGTTGATGATTATGGATATAACTGATTAAGGATGTTTACTGTCTTAATATTATTATTTTGTCATTGATGTCAAGAAATTGATTTTCTAATTCAGTATGATGTTGCCATATCTTAAAAAGTATGATTTGATGAGTATAAAGATGTCGATAAAAGACACAGAAAGAATGTGATGAATAAGGGGAGAAATAAGTTATACAATGGGCAACTATTATCGAGTTAGACAATGATGAGATCATGATGTTTAGATTGTTTTGATATCCTACATATGTTATTGATTGTAAGGTTAATACTATACCATGTTATCGAGCAAAGAACCTAGTCGGTAAACCCTAAGGTTATCGTTATCGATTAATGAAGGCAAAATGTCTACTGAGTGAAGTTTAGTATTTATCGAGTTGCAACCAAGTCGTAACAGAATGCATTGAATGAATAAAAGCATTATTTAATGAAGGAAGCTGATGAGCTAGCTATGATTGAATGATTGGTATGTTGTGCATGAAGTTTGTTAAAGAATCTATGGCAAAGGAAAATCGACAAGAAGATCTATAGCTCAAATTGAACCGCAATACCCTAGCACAAGTTCCAAGAAATGTATGCAAGTTCCAAGGCAGGGTAAAATGTTTTTCAGATCAAAGGATACCTTGAACCTGGTCAAAATTTGAAGATCTGATGGCTATGATTGATCATGGGAAATGTGATCAAGGAGATTAAGTGGTTAGCAAATTGTTTATAAATAAGGAAGTGTTGATAAATGATGGATGTAGGCAAGTGTATGCACAGGGATTCTACATAGTGATTACTAAGCACAGAAGCTTGAAGACCTATTTAAATAACAAAGTATAGAGCCCAGCAGATGGAAAAGATAAGTCCTATTGTATCGAGAAAATAATAATCTGCTTTAGTATTTTAGATGTGAAGTTGCAGATAGATTTTTATTACTGTTATTTTGTAAACTGACAGAAAATCTCTTAACCGAGTGGACTTAACAGTCTTATTTTTAAAACCCTCTAGCAAGGTGACATTCTGATTGAGTGTTTGAAATCCTTTAAGAAGGTCACTTCTAACAAGGTGAAGATCCTAACAGATCTGAGGGAAATCCCTTAACCGGGTCACATCTAGCAATGTGTTTGTAATCTTTAACCGGATTTTCTTTTAACCGAGCATACTCTAGAAGAGTATATTTCTTAGTGGGTCCGAAATCCCACAGTGGTTTTTCCCTATTTGGGTTTCCATGTTAAATTTGGTGTTATGAGTGTTATGATGTTTATATGCTTTTGAGTTTGCATGTTTAGCAATTTTGGTTATATTACTGAATTATATGTTACCAAGGTTGAATCTGTTGTTTTTATGAAAGATTAAGTTTGTATGATTCACCCCCCCCTCTCATCTTGTTAGCTATTGGATCTATACTTACATTAAGTATCAGAACTATCAATTTTTGACATGTGTGAGCATAATCAGGTCTTCAATCATGCCGAGGGGCGCAAACACTAAGGCGAAGACTCAAATGTGATCGAAAATTGTGAGGGGTGAAATTTTAGGATGCTACATTTAGCTCCCACTTTAGCTAGAGTATTAGCTTACACAAATACTTGCGGTAAAGTAAAAGGAATTTAGATCAAAAGACTTTCACCACATCAAAGAGGAAAGATACACCAAGCCCCTAGTGGACTTTAGGATCTTACGACTTCAATGATAAGATAAAAGGGGAGATCATGAGAGAAAAAGAGAGAACCATGACTACAACTAGTAAGGTTCTCTTACTATGAGTCGTGAAAATTAAAAAAACACCAAAAATTACAAAGCAAAGACCAAGTTCGCTAAGTAACTTTAAGTATCAAGAGAGAGAATCGTGAGAAAAGTGTATGTCCCCATGTTAAAGCGATTGCATATGCCTTGTTGAGAGCAATTGCTTTAAGGTAGGATACACCCAAAAAGACAAGCACATTATCACAATAATTTAGCCCCCAAGAGAGGATAAATCAAAAGATAATGAACACAAAGCACAAAACACGAGGTGGTTTCACCTAACTTTGTAGTCAGTATTCTATTAATGATAACTCATGTCTATCATGTGTGTGTGTGTGTGTGTGTGTGCACAGAATTATCCTCATCCTCCAAGGAAAGGAAACCACCATGGAAGACTGATGCAGGAGCATCCCTAGTTCATAGTAATCTTGCATCAACCAGAAATATTTCCTTTTTTTTTGCTTTATGTTTGCAATTTCATCATTTCTTTCTATGTATCCCAAATTCGGCTCATCAGAACATGTGTAGTTTGATTTTCACTTGAATACCTGATCATCTCCCTTATTCCCAAACCATGGAGCATTTGGATCATTTTCCGACGAGTTATCGCTATCGGTTTCTGAGATAGTTTTCTATTACTGGTTGCCTCGACCTATTTGAATTGGTGATCTAACGGCTCCCTTACGTAGTTTGTAGAGCCCTAAGGATTCATTCTGCTATTCCTTAGCATGTGGTCGACCTTTTCCCATGAGCTACACTTCATCCTTTGGATTTTTTGGAGGAATTTCTTTGGTGGAGGCCAACCTTGTTGGTTTTGCACTTTAGGTCTTGTTCTTCAGGTTTTTTATCCCTTTTTTAGGCTGAACGGATCCCCTTGGATCATATAAATTATTATAATAGATAATTAGAATGTAATCAATAAGTTATACTAAGCATAGAAGATAGATCTTAAGATTTTAGGTCCCAGTTGTGACCTATTTTGTATTTTAAGCATGTTTTAGCAGGCCTGTGAGCCAGTTTTTGTAACCCAGTTGTTACCGGTTGGTTGTAATCAGTTTTTATGATATAATTCAATATATTATGCATTGCCTCCATTACATCCCTATGTTTCTATTGTGTTTACTCTTGTTGACCGATCTAGATTGATCTCTTTGAGGTCCCTCCTAGCCGGTGACTACTTCAAGTGGTATCAAAGCGAGATTTCATTTTGAAGATTGCGTTGTCCTAAGAATTTTGTTGTAGGGTGGTGAATTGTGGATCCAACGTGTAGCTACAGAGGTCTGGCGTAAATATTGTATGAAGAGGAACTAGGAATGGCGGAGCATGTGGGAATGTGGACCCTATTGTAATGGAAATGTTGCGATGAATAGCAACCTAGTTGGAAGACATGGAGACAACCCAAAGAAGAGGCCGACACATTGAACATGTAAGTGAAGATGAAGGAGAAGAAGCCCCGGCAGAACAAGTAAACCCACCAACGATTGATCCAAATGAGG
This sequence comes from Cryptomeria japonica, assembly GCF_030272615.1. Classification (NCBI taxonomy): domain Eukaryota; kingdom Viridiplantae; phylum Streptophyta; class Pinopsida; order Cupressales; family Cupressaceae; genus Cryptomeria; species Cryptomeria japonica. The sequence continues at coordinate 570,940,194 of NC_081415.1, read as the reverse complement.
AAAACAAATTTAGGGCTTTGAGTAGGGCAAATACCAAACATCATTTTACCCCACCAAAATATGATGGAAAGTTGGATTTGGATGAATTGATGGATTGGATCTAAGAGATGGAGAAATATTTTGATTTTGAAAACACTGCAGAAGAAAAGAAGGTGAAATATGCCTATACCCAGTTGAAAGGTCGTGCATCTCTTTGGTGGGAGCATTTGCAAGTTGATAGATAGAGAAGAGGTAAAGAGAAGATTAAGACATGGGATCGGATGGTTGCTAAGTTGAAATCAAAATTTATTCCAGTTGATTATCAAGTAAATCTATTCTAGATGTTGCAGAATTTGAGACAGAAGGAATCTAGTGTGAAGGAGTACATTGAGGAATTTTACAAGTTGAATATCAGATCCAGGCATGTTGATGATGAAGTTGAACAAGTTGCAAGATATTTGAATGCATTGCAGGTGTCTATACAATATGAACTCAGTTTGATCAAGTTACAGAGTGTTGAAGAGGCTTACCAATATGCCTTGAAAGTAGAAGAGAAGCTAAACAAAAGACATGAGCAGAGGCAGAGAAGCAGAAGTGGAAGGTTTTCCGGAGGAAGATTTCAAGGAGGAAGAGGATGTTGGCATATTTTTGATGATGATTTTGTGATTGTCATTGATGGACACACACTTGCTTTGAGATCACTTTTTATGTATAAGTTATGCTCAACCGGTATTATGTATTATAGTATTTAGACTACCAGTGTTTTGCAGAAAGTGTTTTACCGATCTCAAGCAGTATGAAGACCTCAAGCGGTTCGAGGATCTCAAGCGGTACGAAGGAACTAAAGCGGCAGTTGTCATTTTCCTAGTCTTCATTTTGACAACCAGTAATCGATTAAATGTATGAACCAGTATTACTCTGTGATGAGTTACCAATTGGTATTTTTGTGATGAGTTATCATCCACTGACACTTTGGCGGTGATTCTGTGTCATGTTACCAAATGTGTCTAGATGCACTGAACCTAGGAACTTGCAATTTAATCCTATTGGACCGACATGAAATCAGATTCCTTTATAAGGACATCATGTCTAGGGTTTTAGGTGATGTTAGGTTTTAAGGTGAATGATGAGGTTTCTTTATGTGCGATCATAGAAGAGAACATTAGGTCTATGTGAAGAAATAGAGTGTGGAGATATTGAAGACTGAAGTAATGCTAAAATGAATTAACAATGAGTTATCAAGGATCTAACCAAGCATATTGTGCTAGTATTTAGATCACTCACTTGTTGATTACTTACATTTTTGACAAGTCTGAAACCCTTAACCAGGTAGGCCTAGCAAAGCCTTTATAAATCCTCTAACAAGGTGGTTCACAATTATGGATCTGAAATCCTCTCACAAAGCCTTATCTCCTAACAGAGATTGAGATTCCTAACAGGATCTATTCTGGTGAAGATCATTGTATGACCTTAACCGATCTAGTTACTATTCTGCAGATAGTTACTTGTGAGTTTCATCTCACCATGGTTTTTCCCATTTGAGTTTCCACATCAAAACTTGTTGTGTTATGGTTATTGTGCTCTTGTGGGTGAATGCCTTATTTGTTGTTTCATTTGCATTTGCATTAACCGGTTTGTTAGTAAAAGTGTTATACCGATTTACAGCTAAATTGTTTAAGTGTTTGAGTTCAGTATTTTTTGGTATACTAATTCACCCCCCCCCCCTCTTAGTATTTTTCAGAGGATATACCCTAAGCCTTATCAGATAGCATGGATTCAGGATGAACATAAGTTGTTAGTAAGTGAGCCATGTTTGGTGAGATTGAAAATTAGGAATTATCATGATGAAGTCTTGTGTGATATTATGCCTATGGATATTTGTCATCTTTTGTTTGGTAGACCTTGGCACTTTGAGAGACAGGCAATACATAATGGGAGAAAGAATACCTACACTATTGTGGCCAATGGGATGAAGAAAACCTTGTTTCCCTTGGAGGAACCTTTAAAGAGTGAAGTTTGTACAAATGCTAGAATCTATTTGATGGATGGAAGGAAATTCCTGGATGGATTGTGACATGAGAATGTGTGTTTTGCCTTAGTTCCTAAGAAGACTCAGAATCTGGAGCATGAAGAAGAACAACCAAAAGAGATAAAATATTTGCTGACAGAATATGAAGACATCATTTCAGATAATATGCCTGATGGATTACCAACTATGAGAAGTATCAGTCATTGCATGGACCTAGTTCCCGGAGCTAGTTTGCCTAACAAAGTTGCACACCGGATGACACCGGCCGAGAATGAAGAGTTGAATAGACAAGTGAAAGAGTTATTGAAGCAACGTTTGATCAGAGAAATTTTGAGCCCTTATGCAGTACCAGCAGTATTAGCACCTAAGAAGAATGGAGAGTGGAGAATGTGCACCTATTCCAGAGCAATAAACAAGATCACAGTGAAATATCGATTTCCTTTCCTTAGGATGGATGACATAATGGACTGTATGAGTGGAGCCAAATACATTACAAAGATAGACTTCAAGAGTGGATGTCATCAAATCAGGATCAGATAAGGAGATGAGTGGAAGACAACATTCAAGACAAATGAAGGACTGTATGAATGGTTGGTGATGTCTTTTGGGTTAACTAATGCACCGAGTACTTTCATGAGGCTGATGAATGAAGTATTGAATAAATTCTTGGGTAAATTTTTTATTGTATATTTGGATGACATTCTGATTTTTAGTAAGACAAAAGAGGAGCATTTGTTGCATTTGAGACAAGTTTTGCAGAGGTTGAGGGAAGAAAAGTTGCTGATAAATCTTAAGAAATGTACTTTCATGAAAGATGAATTAGTCTATTTGGGATTTGTGATATCTGAGGATGGTTTGAAGATGGACCCTGAGAAAGTAAAAGAAATTGTTGAGTGGCCTACATTGGAAAGCATTGGAGAGGTAAGATCATTTCATGGATTGTCTAGTTTCTATCAGAAGTTCATCAAAAATTTCAGTTCAGTTTGTAACCCTATGACTGAGACCATGAGGTGAGATCGGAAGGAATTCAAGTGGACTACCAGAGTGAACAAAAGTTTTGAACTGACGAAATGGAAGGTGACTGAGCAGCCTATGTTGGCTTTACCGGATTTCAATAAAGTATTTCAAGTGGATTGTGACGCAAGTGGAACAGCAATAGGAGAAGACTTGAGTCAGGAAGGGAGAGCAGTAGTTTATTTCAATGAGAAATTGAATGATGCCCATAGGAGATATTCAGTGTATGATCAATAATTGTATGCCATTGTTCAAGCCTTGAAGAAGTGGAGACATTACCTGTTTCCTAAGGAGTTTGTGTTGTATACTGATCATCAAGCCTTGCAGTATTTTAATAGTCAAAGTAAGTTGAATCAGAGACTTATGAGATGGGTATAATTTTTGCAGAGTTACACCTTTGTGTTGAAGCATAGAAGTGGGAAAGCTAACAAAGTTGTTGATGCATTGAGTAGGAGAAGGAATTTTTTGATAGAGATGAGAGTGACAGTATTAGGATTTGAGGAATTGAAGACCTTGTATGGTCATGACCTGGATTTTGCATAACCTTGGAGAGCATGTAGAGAACTGATTACGGTAGATATAAGCAAGTGGTTGGATTACTTCATTCAGGATGGGATGTTATTCAAAGGAATACAGTTGTGCATACCTAAGATTTCTATGAGGGATAATCTGATCAAGGAGAAACATAATGGAGGATTACCTAGACATTTTGGTATTGAAAAAATATTAGCATTGGTGAGTGAGCATTACTTTTGGCCCCAGAGTCATAAGGATGTTAGGAAATATGTGCAAAGCTATAGAGTTTGTCATGTTGCAAAGGGTGGTAGTCAGAATGTTGGTTTGTATAAACCTTTAATAGTATTGGTAAGCCCTTGGGAGGATATAAGCATGGATTTCATACTTGGATTGCCTAAAAAACCGAGAGGGAATGATTCTATATTTGTGGTAGTGGATACATTCTCAAAGATGGCTCATTTCATACCTTGTAAGAAGACATCAGATGCACTACATATAGCAGACCTATTTTTCAAGGAAGTAGTGAGATTGCATGGATTATCTAGGAGCATAGTTTTAGATAGAGACACTAAGTCTGTTGGCTATTTTTGGAGAATAATTTGGAAGAAGATGAATATAGATTTGAAGTTCAGTTCCACTTTTCATCCACAAACTGATGAATAGATAGAAGTAGTTAACCGGAGCTTGGGAAATTTGTTGAAATGCTTAGTTGGAGATAAAATTGTAAGTTGGGATTTGATTCTTCCACAAGCAAAGTTTGCCTACAATAATTCAGTAAACAGAAGTAATAGAAGAACACCTTTTGAGATTGTTACCAGAGTACACCCTAGACGTAAATCAGAATTAAGAGATATTAGTAGTGAAGACCGGAGAAGTTCAAAAGCAGAAAAATTTGCGGATCACATGAAGGAATTACATACTCAAGCTAAGAAACATCTGGAAGACATGAACAGCAAGTATAAGGAGAAGCAAGATGAGAAGAGGAGACATAAGGAATTTGAAGTTCGTGATGAAGTGATGGTGTATCTGAGAAAAGAAATATTCCCAGTTGGAACTTAAAACAAGTTGCAGATGTGAAAGCTTGGATCTTGCAGGATTTTGAGAAAGTTCAGTTCTGGGAATATATATGAAGTGGAGTTATCAGATACTCTGTGTATTTCACCTATGTTTAACATTGCAGATATTCATCAGTATCATGAACCAAAATTCAGTGAGGATAGTATTGCAGACTTGGAGAAATAGTTGCCTCAGAAGGAACCAGATCAGATTGAAGACATTTTGGGCAATAGGATTGGGCGTACTACCCGGAACAGTGAGTATAAGGAGTATCTTGTCAAGTGGAAGGACAGTCCAGTTGAAGATTCTTCTTGGATTCCTCAGGTAGAGGTAGACTGGCTTGGTTTTCCTTTGACCCCAGCAAAGTGACATTCACTTTTTTTTACCAAGCCCTGGATGTTTGATGCAGGAGCATCCCCGGTTCATAGAAATCTTGCATCAACCAAAAATATTTCCTTTATGTTTTGCTTTTTATTTGCAATTTCAACATTTCATTTTGTGTGTCCCAGATTTGGCTCATCGGAACCTATGGAGTTGGATTTTTTCTTGAATACCTAATCATATTCCTTATTCCCAAACTATGGAGCATTTGGATCATTTTTCAGCAAGTTATCGCTACTGGTTTTCGAGACAGTTTTCTGTTATCGGTTGCCTGCACCTATTTGCATTGGTGATCTATCGGATCCTTTCTGTAACTTGCATAGCCCTGAGCATTGATTCTGATGTTCCTTAGCGTGTGGTCAACCTTTTCTCATGATCTATACTTAATTATTTGTATTTTCTGGAGGAATTTCTTTGGCGAAGGCTGACCTTGTTGGTTTTGCACGTTAGGTCTTGTTCTTCAGGTTTTGATCCTTTTTTTGGGTCACTCGGATCCCCTTGGATCATATAAATCATTGTAATAGATCATTAGAATGTAATCAAGATGTTAGACTAAGCATAGAAGATAGATCTTAAGATTTGAGGTCCCAGGTGTGACCTGTTCTGTATTTTGAGCATGCTTTAGCAGGCCTATGAGCCGGTTTCTGTAACTCCGTTGTTACCGGTTGGTTGTAATCAGTTTTTATTATATAATTCAATTTGTTCTACATTTCCTCCATCATGTCCCTATATTTGCATTGTGTTTACTCTTGCTGACCAGTCTGGACTGATCTCTTTGAGGTCCCTCCTAGTTGGTGACTGCTTCAAAGAAGGGAACAAATATTTCTTTGGAGTCAACATGAAAGAGACCAAAAGATATATCAATGCTTTGCATCATCCTCAAGTAGACAACACTAGGGACAACAAATAGAAGAATGGGGGAACAAATAGAAGAATGACACAAATAAGAAAGAGAGGAGAGAGAAAGAGAATCTACGGTGCTAATGAAGATAATCAAGCACATCATCCTCCCCCTAATCTTGTTGATCATTGTTTAGGGAAGGTGGACAACATGCAAGAGGAGCCACATTGAACATAGTAGATGGATATATCACAAGGTCCAAACAAGGACCATTCTCTAATGATGAGTCAAGTTGTTCATTGCTAGGAGCTAGGATTAATGCTTTGAAAATTTTACAGTTCAATCATTGTCAACATCAACATATTCATATTCATCATCAGAAATATTAGGATCAATAATTTCACCTATTTCTTCATCAAGATTAATAAGAATTGGAGATCTAATAGGAATAGAACTTGAACCATCATTTGTCATAATCATTTTGTGTCTTGGAGAATTAGGTTGTGCATGCGGGAAAAGCAGTGTTTCCAAATGAGAATTACAAAATCAATGACTAGTCCACACACCAATGGGACTCTTGGTGCAAGTTATGGAGCTATATGGAATAGCTTAACTTCCCAAGGGATGTTTCATTGTTCTATATCTCAAAAGACCCCTCAAGCCAATGCCTTTTCTCTCAAATCACTGAGAAAGGTGATTTAGGGATCACAATCATGAGAATTTGGGATGCTTTTGATCAATCTAACATGAATGCAATCCTAACTATGCATGATTTTAACAAATATGAATTAAACTAGTGATGATATGATGATAAGATGAAAAGATTAGTAAAAGAACTATCCTAACATGATATACTAGTTTATATGATTTATTTATGATGATAGAAATGCTTCTAAAATGTTTTCTATTTCAAAGAGAGACTAAATGCTTAATAAAAATGAGTATAAGTGTGATGCTAAAGACTTGGATGATCAGAATGAGGAAATGGGGGCTCTATTTATAGGAAAAACATGACAATGGACGGTCAAGATTGGATGATCCTATCAAGGGCTAGGATTGAAAGTTATCAATCCATGTTTACAATTCTCACCAATGAAATGGTGACAATTATCAACATAAGACTTCTTGAGAGGAGATGTAAGAAGCATTAAATGCTTGAGAAGACCTCATAATTACCCTAGGAGGTAAGGGTTAAGGTTAGGTTAATATTACCCATTGGATAAAGTCTTTATCCAAAGGATAAACTCTTGTGCAATGGTTAAAGGAATAATCATGGTCAAAGCAATGAATGCTTGATGAGACCCTATGGTTAGATGAGGGTTGAGTTAGGCAAAAAGTCTCTAACCATGCCACAAAGGGTTAGTTAACCATTAATGGTTTGGAAGACTTTGGGGACAAATTTGTAAGAGTCCTTCCAAATTTGGGGGAACTCAACAAGTTAGCTTGTTGAAGGCATAAAGGCTTTAATGCCTTTGGAAGACTTTACTCCAAATTTGAGAAGTAACATCCTCAAATTTAGGGAAAGGGGATAATTGAAGGGTTTAGGCTAATTAAATAGGATTAGATAGGTTCTAGAGAATCTAGAAAGAGGGTTAGGAGGCAAGTGGGAGATTTAGGGGAATGCAAGTGGGTGGGGAAAATAGAATTTAATTAAAATAAATTGCTTTATTTCAACAACATAGATGCAAGTGGGGGATTTAAATAAATTAGATTTATTTATTTGAAGTGAACAATTTAATTAAATGTAAATTTAATTAAAAGGAGAGAGAAGGGATTTAATTAAATAAAATGATTTATTCAGTTAAATGACATGAAAGGCTTAGTTGAATTTAAATAAATAAATTGAATAATTTATTTAATCAAATAGAGGAATGTGGATGATTTAATTAAATTAGATTTAACTAAATAAAGGAATGAGAATAAAATGAACATTAAATATTCATTTAGGAAAGTGGTCATTTTTATACGTCTACACGTTGCCCCTCTTTGAAGTGACGTGTGTGCACATGTTGATTCAAAGAAAATTGATGTGTCTTCAAAATTTGATGTGATATCAAAATGTTGATGTCGTGCCCCAAATTTTGATAAATGATATAATGCCCCCTCGGGAGATGAATCAAGGAGTTTGAAATTTTTTTGTTGATTTGATAAGATTTGGTAAATTTTATCACATTTTTAAATTTTGTCTGTATTGAAATTGTACTTAATTGATTCATCTCCCTATTTAATTGATTCATCTTACCAACCCTAATTTTCTTTTACCCTATAAAAAGGTGAAAAGAGATTTGATTTGTATCATTTGTGCTTGTTGACCTTTTGAGAGAGTGACATTTAGAGAGTGACAAAATGTTGGTTCCCTATGCTTTGCATTGTTTCGAGCACGTTCGTCGATACCGGAGGCCCACCACATATGATCCACTTGTAAGTCATATAAATTTGGCCCCTTTTGCTTTTTGTTTTGTCGATTTTGAGCACGTTTTTTTTTTTTTGTGTGTCAAATTTTTACATGTTAGCGCATAGGGTCAATTTCATAATGCATACAATAAAATCCCTAGCGCATCAGGTTAATGAATTAGAGTAGCATCAGGGGGTTTTGGGTAACGCGGCGTAGGTTTAGGCTAGCGCATAGGGGTAATATAGTACATATGGCTAACAAGATAGCGCATAGCAGGGAAAGGGTAGCGCATAGGGTAGACCTAGCACGTAGGGCTAGCAAGGTAGCGCAGAGGGGGAAAAGAGTAGCGCGTAGGGTAAATTTTGTAGTGCAGCGGAAGAAAAGGGTATCACGTAGGCTAAGTCTAACACGTAGGGTAAATTTTTTAGCACATAGCAAAGTTTAGCTAGTGTATAGGTGGCAGCTTAGCGCATAGGGAAGATCTCTTAGCGCGTAGGCAGAAAATGCAATGATTTAGGAGGAAAATATGATTTTAAGAGTAAGGGAGATAGGTTGGGGTGAATAGATGTCTGCTGAGTTCTCTTGGATGGGTGTGGTAGCCAATCTGTGTGTCTGTTGTGTTGATGTGTGTTTTGTTTTGATAAATTTGTATTTTGTCTTTGTTGAACTTCCAAGTTGAGTTTTTGAATGATGATCTTGATTCATCTGTTTGTTTTAGATCTTCGATTTTTTTTGTCGTGAATATGATGTTCGATATGAGTTCCGATATGGTGTCTGATATGAGCCTTGCGATATGGATTTTGATTTTTCGATATGGATTTGAGTTGATTTGTCGATATGGATTTGATAGATAAAACTTGATTTGATTTTCGTTGTTTCAAGTTGATATGAATTTTGTGATTGGATATGGGTTTGATTTCTGATATGAAACTTGATTTAATTTTTGTTATTTCAAGTTGATATGAATTTTGTGATTGGATATGGTTTTGATTTCTGATATGAAACTTGATTTGACTTTTAATGTTTCAAGTTGATATGAATTTTGTGATTGGATATGGTTTTGATTTGATGTGGGAACTGATATTTGGACATGCTTTGTTTGTTACAGAAGCGGCTTGGGGTTCTTCAGTCACGAGAGCAATTTTTGAGGTCATGGTCTTTGATTCTTCCATTGACACAGGCGAATAGAGATTATTGAGAGATGTCGATTGTCCTCCTTGTTGGACATGCCTCGGTATATCATTAACCAGGGTTTAATGATAGCATTGGCAAAGAGGTGGCATTGTGACACCAACACCTTTCACTTGGCTACAGGTGAGATCACAGTCACACCAAAGGACTATTATCAGATTTTGCGGATTCCTATGGTAGGTGTTGTAGACACCTAAAAATGGTCAACGCTTGCGGAGTCATACTTTAACATTTGCGCACTGCCTCATTTTAGGTTTTTGCGTCGCATTAACATTTCTCCTATGTTTCGCACTTGGTCTTTATCATTTGTGAGCATCGAGTCATTCTTCTACATTCTTCCTTCATCTCGCCTTCGAATTTGGTCTTGTCGACAACAATCTCTAGTCATGATTTTAATCGATCTTATCTTATTGCATCAATGTGCATGCTCATTTGTCATTATTTTGGACATCGTCAATCCTAATTAGGGTTTTGTCCTCCTGTCAATCTTGCGATCGATTTGTTATCGATCGTTGTCCTCTTATCAATCTTGTCATCTGGCGATCGATTTATCATCAATCCTTATCATTTTCAATCTTGTCATTTTAACGATAGATTTGTCATCATTTTGCGATCAATTTGTCATCGATCGTGGTCATTTTCAATATTGTCATTTGGCAATCTATTTTGTCATCAATCCTTGTCTTTTTGTCAATCTTGTCATTTCGCAATCGATTTGTCATCGATCGTCCTCCTTCTTAATCGTGTCAATTTGGATCAATTTGTCATTGTTCCTCGTCAATTGGCGCATTTTCTCAATCAAATCATTTATCACATTGGTCTTTTATCAAGTCAAAATCATGATCAAATCGAATCGATATCAATTATCCTTTGTCAAGACCTAATTGTCATCCTTGCATTGCTAATTCATCTTCTAGGGTTTCGTGATTTAATCATTTAACCTTGTTTATCATTTCTTCCTTTAGGATTAATAAATTATTTTATCCTAAGTCTTCGTGTCGCAATTAAATGTTTCATTTAATTGGCTAACTAATTATTCCTCTTTTTGTGAATTAATTAATAAATGACAAATTATTAATTAATTTACCGAATTTTCTAAATTCTCTCTTTGTGAATTAATTAATAAATGACAAATTATTAATTAATTTACCTAATTTTCTAATTTTCCATCATTTCTAATTTTCCATCATTTCTAATTTCCTAATTCCTAATTTCCACCTATTTTCTAATTTCCTAATTTTAATTTCCACCTAATTAACTTGTCTTTAGTTCTCCCTATTTTTGTGCTTCATGCGTCATACTCTTGACATAGCAAGATGTCATAAGGTTCTAGTTCTCTAAGCTTTGCATTGGCAATATGTCATAATTCATGACATAGAAGGTGTCATAACCTTCTTCTTTTCACTCATTTTTCCCATTTTGAAATCAATTGCTTCTAATATCCATGTCATGCTAATTTGATCTTTTCTCCAATTTTTTCTATAAATTGGATGATCTTCATCAATCAAGAAGAATTGGTAATTACATTGTCGAAATAATCACTTGGTCAAGTCAATCACATTTTGAGTACTCTTGATCAACCATCTTGTCTACTTGCTTTCAATCATGTGTGTGCACTTGTAGGTGAGATCCACAACAAAAACTATTTGGAGAGAAAAGAAGAACAATAGAGCCGCATGAAGGAAGCATTCATATCTGCATATGGTTTGCATAGTATTTACTTTTGAGTGTTTTATCTTTATGTCTCTATTGAATGTGTTTAGGATTGATCATTACATTTAAGCTTTTGTGATTGAGCTAGATTAGTTTTTACATTGTTTGTGATGATTTCCTATTTCCTATGCTACAGGTGCACTATTGCCTTATGAGTAGACTAAGGAGGGTGGGACAAAGGCGCTTCAGCGGATTTTGAAGGATGATCTGATTTGTGGGTATGAGATCCCTTGGCAGGAGTTCATAGATTTTGATTATACCCCACTACCATCAGTACTGGCAGGTTTTGTAGGTGGCTTCTTGTATCCCAACCGTAGGTCGAAGGGAATGGCAGTGGGATGGGGGTTGGTTCTGGAGGATATGGTGACACAAGGTCGCCAGTTTGCATGGGGGTCCTGCATGTTGGCCCATTTATATAGAGATTTGCATCAGGTGGTGTACTTAGGCTATAGCAGTTTATCAGCTGGGGTCACATTGTTATAGGTATGGGCTTGGGAGCACATTCCCACTACGAGGCCACTTGCAGATAGAGATAGGTCAGTTGGGTGCACCTATGGATATGGATATGCAGGGATATTTGTCCAGTGTAAGAGGGGAAGGCTAGAGCATTGGAGGAGGGTGCTAGATGATATTGATATGGCTATCTGGAGACTGTATATTGAGTGTGAGGTGTGGGCTGAGGATGGGCTAGAGATATCCTATGTATATGTGTCTCAATTCCTGATAGGGCGGACGTTGTTTGTGATTGAGAGGTTCCTGCACAATCGAGTTCAGTGGTAGTATGATCAACAGTAGGGTATACCACAAGGAGCATGCTTATATGCTCGTCAAAGGCAGGATGTGCTAGAGTGGGGTCCAACTATTGATAGTGTTGTGGCGGTGGAGGAGTACATGCATTTGGCTGGCCAGATATGGGACTATGCCTACGAGGTAATAGATGCGGGGATGACAAAGGAGTTTGTAGCACTCTTTGTGGCTCATGTTGTAGCCTAGATATCTAATCCAATGGAGATGATTCCCTCTTTTGATGATGATGGGGATGAGAAGCCGGAGAGGCTAGGGAGACAGAGAGAGGAGGGAGAGGAGATTGAGGAGGGATTTGGGGATGGTGGAGGGGATGACGGGGGAGATGGGAAGGGAGGTGGTCGAGGGAGGCGTGGTGATAGAGAAGGGACGGGAGATAGAGGGAGGAGAGGAGATAGAGGAGGAGATGGTGGGAGGAGAGGAGATAGATGAGGGAATGGTGGGAGGAGAGGAGATAGAGGATGGGGATGGTGGAGATAGAGGGATGCGAGGAGATAGATGAGGGAATGGTGGGAGGAGAGGAGATAGAGGGAGGGGAGTTTTGGTGATCAGAGCTGGTGGAGTTGGATGAGCAGGTGAGGTTATAGAATTTGTGGGTGGGATGGATGAGTTTAGGTGGCCTACCCAGAAGAGGAGATTAGACGTGTTACGCCCACCGATGTCGAGGACAGGGACATGGATAGGGTACCAAGACACAGGTACCCCTCCAGATTTGGATACCCACCCATCGAGAGGATGCATAGATTAGATCCTTATAATTGTCAGTGCAGCAGCTTCGGTCATAGGTATTGGCACAACAACATCAAATTACGTAGATTACCACAGAGCAGGATACAGTGTTGGAGCACTTAGGTCAAGCAGAGGCTTGAGCGAATAGTTTTGAGAGAGTGGCAGCTGGTGGTTTGATGAGAGACACATTGAGAGAGATGTAGTATGTAGCCAAGGAGGCTGAGTACTACCGGCATCTATATGAGGAGGTGGTTCCTAGAGATCACAGAGCTCCTAGCTATGCTGCGGTGAGATCCAGTCGATCCGGGCAGACTCCTTCAGGGAGAGAGAGAAGAGGTGTGACCGAACCACCTAGACATGATCCACATAGAGATCCAAGTGCTGGGACATCTGATGTGAGACCATCACCCTCAAGAGATAGTCATACCTGAGAGACCTTGTCTCCATTGTATTTTGATCATTGTGTTGTATTTTGGACAGACATGACATTGTTTTGTATACTTGACCATTTTTGAGATATATATATACGACACCGATTTTGTTGATCCACATGTGATGTCTTTTTATGGATGATGTTTTATATATTAATGTGATGGTTCTATCATGATGATGCAATGCTTAGATAAATCCATGTGATTTGATATTTGATGGATATGATTGGATGATGCATGATGTAATGATTGTTGGCATTATGTGAACCACGATGAGCATTATGTGAACCAGCATGAGCCTTATGTAAATTGGCATGAAGATATAATGATATTGTATGTTGTCATTGAGCATGAGCCTTATGTAAACTGGCATGAAGAAATAATGATATTGTATGTTGTCATTGATGTTAATATGAGACATAGTGTGAACCGGCACATGAGATAAGTGAAGAAAGAGGTATCGGCATATGTGTGAACCGGTATATGCCAAAGTGAAGCGGCACATTTGTTCAAAGTGAACCGGCATGCAATTATGGGAACCAGCACATGGAAGCACTGTATGACTACTGGTTGGTAAGGCAACTTCCACTTCGGGGTTTCCAGTTGGAGTATCTCAAGTCTGTGTGACTCATTCGGTGATCTTTGTGTGATGAGTTAGCAGTATGATGGAGGATAGATCATGTTGCCACGTAAGCTCTGTGCACGTGAAGGATCTTGCATAAAGAAGACTACTCCTATCTACCTCAGGAATGTACGAAGTTTGTCAAATGGTGATAACACATGATGGGTTATCAGCCGCCATGAAAACGGTGGATAATGGACGATGGAGAATGTCTTGAGATCGACTCAAGACTGGTGCATTTAATGCAGTATGTTTCAATGGTCAGGATCGAACCGTTTGAATTGCTCAACCTAACAGGTTTAGGGTTTAAGGTTTTTGCTACTGACCTGTATGTTCCCTATAAGGTCGATGTTAGGTTTCTGTCTAAAGTTGTTGGCAAAAGTTGTGAGCGTGTATCCAATGAAAGTGATACAAGATTCTTGCTAGACCATAGGAGAGAAGAGATACCTGCAAAGTGTATTTGCAGAAGGAAAAGAGGAGCCTAAATGGATCTGTATTAGTATTAAGTGTTGTTAACAGATCATTGTAATACCTGTTGATCTCTAACCGCTTCAACAATTGTAAAATCCCCTAACAGGGTAGCCTTAACTAGATTGATTCAAAATCCCTTAAATCGGGTGGTCTTAACCAGCTTGCTGTAAATCCCTTAACCGGGTAACTCGAAGCTAATGAGTTCTAAGAAGCTAGAGAAGCTTAGGAGATCCTTTTAGCTATTGAGTTCTTAAAATCCTCTAAAAAGGTGACCCTACTGGGTTTAACCCTTAACTGGGTATCCCTTAACCGAGTGATCCCTAACAGGATCGATTCCTACCAGAACCTATTGTAATGTTCTTAACCGGACAAGGCTCCTAACAGAGTGGACTTCTAAAGAGTTCAAAAAGCAGCTTGTGGGTATTCATCCCCGCTGTGGTTTTTCCCAGTTGGGTTTCCACATGAAAAATATGTGTGTCATGTGAAATGCTTTATTTTATCTGTTATGCACATGAAGGTTCTATGTTTTATGCCTGTCTATAAAACATATTGAACTCACTGTTGTGAAGATTTGATAGTTAAAGTCTACTAGTTCATGTATGTGAATATTATGATAATGTGGTATTGAGCTAAGAGAAAAGCTTAGTGAGTGACCGATTCATGACTGATTGAGCTATATTGGATGCTACCGGTTGCACTCTGTTTTACCGGTATCTTTGTTTATCAGTCATTGTGAGTGTTTGTTGTCAAACCAATTTTGGACTGTATTTGTGTCTATACTGATTCAACCCCCCCCCTCTCAGTACCAGTTTGGTACTAGTGGTTCATCATTGAGTTATCAATTGGTATCAGAGCACTCCAGGTCCTCTATGTTGTAAGCTTAACCGCTTGAGGAAAAGATCCTAGCCAAATGATGAAGAGGGAAGGTCCAAAGTTCAACAGGGAAAACTTTGGTATATGGAAAGACAGGATTAAGATATTCATCAAAAGCATGGGTGTTCAACACTAGAGTTATGTTGAAAATGTATATGTTGTTCCTACCAGTACTCTCACCGATGACCAAAAGAGAGAGATACAAGAAAATGGGCAAGTCATGGAAGCCCTCATCAGTAGTCTATCTGACATTGAGTTTATTGATGTTCAGGACAAGGCAAATCCCAAAGAAGTATGGGATGCTCTTGAAAATATCTATGGTGGTGATGAGCATGTAAAATAGGCTAACGAAGAGAGCTTGAGAGGAAAGTTTGAAGACATGAGAATGGTTGAAGGAGAGACCCTTCAGCAGTATGGAATAAGAATCAGAACAGTTGTTGGAGAAATAAAGAGTGCAGGTGGCAAAATAGAAGATTCCACTGTGGTAAGTAAAGTCCTGAGATCCCTGTTGTTGGTCTATGCAATAAGGGTTGCTGCTATTCAGGAGTTGAGATCAATAGACAAGTCTAAGGCATCCTTAGACTCCATCATAGCCAAGTTAACAGCCTATGAGTTGAATAGCTTTGATGGTAGTGCTCAAAAGTCAGAATCAGCTTTTAAAGCTTCTGCTATACCATCCAGAAAAGGAAAAGAGGCTAGCACTAGTGGGGAACCTAGTCAGAATAGAGAGATGAAGGATGAAGAGTTTCTGATGGAATTTGAAGCTCTTCTAGCTAGGAGATTCCCAAAAGGAGCTGGTAAATACAAAGGTAAGCTACCTTTGAAATGTTTCTCCTGCAACCAGATAGGACATATTGCTATGAACTGTCCTAATAGTGACAACAAGGACAAACCGGAAAGGTTCAAGAAATTCAAAGGAGGAAACTGGAGAAATTGTTTTGTGGCAGTTGATGAAGGTGTCACAAATGAGGAATCAGAAGATGAAGAAAATGAAGACATTGTGTTCATTACTGTAAAGGAAGATGTGACAGACAAGAAGGCTCTTGTCTCCCAGTTTGATGATTCCAATGAGTGGATCATTGACAGTGGTTTCTCTCACCATATGACTGGTGACCAGAGCAAGTTTCTATCATTAGAAGAGTATGATGCTGGTGTGGTTCGCTTTGGCAATGATGCACCATGCATGGTCAAAGGAAGAGATCTCCTTGAATGGAAAGAGTAGTCCTGACAATGTGTATTGGGTTGATGGTCTTAGACACAACCTTCTAAGTGTTGCCTAGTTAAATGACAGTGGGCTCACTCTGCAATTCAAGAATGGAGTTTGTAGAATCAAAGGTAAAGATGGTAAATTGGTAGCCACCGGCATGTAGACTAAAGGTAACCTATTTCATCTAAATGCTAATATAAGTACATGTCTTATGGCTAAGCTTGATGATAGCTAGATATGGCATAAGAGATTCTGCCATGTGAACTTTGACAACATTGTGAAGGCTAGTAAGATCAAGGCAGTTAGAGGGTTGTCGGTGCAGAGCAAACCAGATAATACCTTGTGTAGAGAATGTCAATTGGGGAAAATGTCTTCCTCAACTTTTAAAGGTAAATCTTTCACTGCTGACAACTTGCTTGATCTTGTGCATACTGATCTATGTGGTCCTATGAAAACTAGAAGTGTGCAGGGTGATAGGTACTTCGTGATTCTCACTTATGACTACTCAAGAATGATGTGGGTCACATTCTTGAAAGACAAGTCTAAAGTTTTTGGGAAATTCAAAGCTTTCAGAGCATTAGTGGAAAAGGAAAGCGGTAAAAGGATCAAGTGTCTCAGAACTGATCAAGGAGGGGAATTCACTTCCAATGAATTCAACAAGTATTGTGAAGAATTTGGCATCAAGAGACAGCTGTCTGCCCCCTGGACTCCACAGCAGAATGGCCTAGCAGAGAGGAATAACCAGACTATGGTTGAAGCAGCTAGAACTATGTTTATCCAAGGAAAGGTTGCTCACACCTTTTGGAGAGAAGCGGTGAGCACTGCAGTTTACACTATGAACCGGGTACTCATCAAAAAGGGCAAGGACAAAACTCCTTATGAGTATTGGACTGGTAAGACCCCTATGGTAAACTATTTTAAGGTCTTTGGTAGCAAATGTTACATCAAGAGGAGTGAACATCAGGGCAAATTTGAAGCTAAATGTGATGAAGGAATATTTCTAGGATATTCCACCAAGAGTAAAGCTTTCAAGTGCTACAACAATAGGACTCAAAGAATTATGGAAAGCATCAATGTAAGAGTTGATGAATCCTCTGAGAAGATTGAGAAAACTAGTAGTGAGCAAGTTGTAAATGAACTGGTTGCAACCTTCTGGGAACCGGTTGTCAGTCAACCAAGCACCAGTAACAGTGTTCATGAACCAGTGAATGTTGATACTGATGAAGATAAGGATGAAGAAGAAAATAAAGAAGAACCAATTAAGACCATTCCTCGGTATGTCAAGTTGAATCATGATCCCAAGCAGATCATAGGTGATAAGGATGCAGGAATCCTTACCAGAAGAAAGATCAGAGAAAACTTATGTATGATCTCTGAATTTGAGCCTAAATCATTCAAAGAGGCTCATAATGATGAAGACTGGATCAAGGCAATGGGAGAAGAACTTGACCAGATAGAGAAAAATGGTACATGGTCCTTGGTACCCAGACCAGAGCATAAAAATGTCATTGGCACCAAATAGGTGTTCAGAAATAAGTTGAATGAGGATGGCACAGTGATTAGGAATAAAGCTAGACTGGTATGCAAAGGATATGCTCAAGAGGAAGGTGAAGACTATGGGGAAACCTTTGCTCCTGTAGCTAGATTGGAAGGAGTTCGTATGCTTCTTGCATATGCAGCTTTTAAGAGATTCAAGGTATATCAAATGGATGTAAAATCTACATTCCTAAATGGTGTACTTGAAGAGGAGGTATATATTGAGCAACCAGATGGGTTTACCCTATCTGAAGACAATGACATGGTATGTAGGCTACACAAAGCATTATATGGTCTAAAGCAAGCACCTAGGGCATGGTATGAGTGCCTACATTCCCATCTTGTGAAGATTGGATTTGAGAGAACAAGTGAAGATAGAAATATCTACTTGAAGTCTGAAGAAGATCAAATCCTGATCTGTGAAGTTTTTATTAATGACATCATCTTTGGTGGAGATGACAAGATGAGTCATGAGTTTGTTGATGGGATGAAGAAAGAGTTTGAAATGTCACTCATAGTGGAGATTAAGTTCTTCATTGGACTGCAGATCCAGCAGATGAAAGATGGAATCTTCATCACTCAGTCCAAATATGTCAAAGAGGTGTTGAAGACTTTTGGCATGGAAGATAGCAAACTGGTTGGTACACCGATGGTGACTGGTTGCAAATTGACAAAGGAAGATGATTCCGCAGTGGTTGATGAGAAGGAATACCGATCAATGATTGGTAAGTTGCATTATGTAGTGCATAGCAGACTGGATATTGCACATGCAGTTGGCATCACTGCAAGGTTCCAGAAGAGTCCAAGAGAATCTCACTTGAGTACAGTCAAGCGGATTCTTAGGTATCTGAAGGGAACAATTGACTATGGATTGTGGTACCCATACAGCAATAATTTCAATCTGAAAGTATTCATAGATGCTGATTGGGCCGGTAATGTGGATGACTGGAACAGAACAACCGGTGGTGCATTCTTTCTCAGTGATAAATTGGTCTCATGGATGAGTAAAAAGTAGAGTTGCATCTCTCAGTCTATAGTGGAAGTGGAGTATGTTGCAGCTTTCATGAACTGCACTCAGACAATCTGGATGAAGTATGTACTAGAAGGCTTCAAGATCCCTATATCTGAACCGGTAAGTATATTCTATGATAACACAAGTGCTATCAATATATCAAAGAATCTGGTTTTACATTCTAGAACCAAGCATTTTGAGCTTAAGTATCATTTCTTGAGGGACAAGGTTCAGAATAAAGAGATTGCACTGGAGCATGTGTCCAGTAAGGAGCAGTTAGCAAACATATTCACCAAGCCTCTCCCAAAGACAACATTTGTGCATTTGAGAGGTGAATTAGGGGTATTTCCCCTTCAGAAGGTGAACTAAAAGTGGTTGTTCCACATCAGTCAGGTACTGGATAGACAAATATTTGAGTGATTGGTGTGTTTAAGGATGCTACTCCTCAGGGGGCGCAGCATAAGGAAACAGTAATGATTGTACCTCCACTTTGGCATTGTTGTCAAAGGGGGAGAAGAAGTGAAGTGAAAAGATATCTATAGCAAATGGGGAGAAGATGTGAAGCAGAGAAGATATCTTTTGTATATTCCCATCAATGCCAAAGGGGGAGATTGTTGGCATTATGTGAACCGGCATGAGCATTATATGAACCGGCATGAGCATTATGTGAACCGGCATGAGCCTTATGTAAACTGGCATGAAGACATAATGATATTGTATGTTGTCATTAAGCATGAGCCTTATGTAAACTGGCATGAAGACATAATGATATTGTATGTTTTCATTAATGTCAATATGAGACATAGTGTGAACCGACACATGAGATAAGTGAAGAAAGAGGTACTGGCATATGTGTGAACTAGTTTATGCCAAAGTGAAGTGGCACATTTGTTCAAAGTGAACCGGCATGCAGTTATGGGAACCGACACATGGAAGCACTGTATGACTATCGGTTGGTAAGGCAGCTTCCACTTTGGGGTTTCCGGTTGGAGTATCTCAAGTCTGTGTGACTCATTCGGTGATCTTTGTGTGATGAGTTAGCAGTATGATGGAGGACAGATCGTGTTACCACATAAGCTCTATGCGCATGAAGGATCTTGCATAAAGAAGACTATTCCTATCTACCTCGAGAATGTGTGAAGTCTGTCAAATGGTGATAACGCATGATGGGTTATCAGCCACCATGAAAATGGTGGATAATGGACGATGGAGAATGTCTTGAGATCGACTCAAGACTGGTGCATTTAATGTAGTATGTTTCAACAGTCAGGATCGAACCGTTTGAATTGCTCAACCTAACAGGTTTAGGGTTTAAGGTTTTTGCTACTGACCTATATGTTCCCTATAAGGTCGATGTTAGGTTTTTGTCTGAAGTTGTTGGCAAAAGTTGTGAGTATGTATCCAATGAAAGTGATACAAGATTCTTGCCAGACCATAGGAGAGAAGAGATACCTGCAAAGTGTATGTGCAGAAGGAAAAGAGGAGCCTAAACGGATCTATATTAGTATTAAGTGTTGTTAACAGATCATTGTAATACCTATTGATCTCTAACCACTTCAACAATTGTAAAATCCCCTAATAGGGTAGCCTTAATTGGCTTGATTCAAAATCCCTTAAATCGGGTGGTCTTAACCGGCTTGCTATAAATCCCTTAATCAGGTAACTCGAAGCTAATGAGTTCTAAGAAGCTAGAGAAGCTTAGGAGATCCTTTCAGCTATTGAGTTCTTAAAATCCTCTAGCAAGGTGACCCTACCAGGTTTAACCCTTAACTGGGTGATCCCTAACAGGATCAGTTCCTACCAGAACCTATTGTTATGTTCTTAATCGGACAAGGCTCCTAACAGAGCGGACTTCTAAAGAGTTCAAAAAGCAGCTTGTGGGTATTCACCCCACCATGGTTTTTCCCAGTTGGGTTTCCACGTGAAAAATATGTGTGTCATGTGAAATGCTTTTGTCTTGTGATGCTTTGTTTTATCTATTATGCACATGAAGGTTCTATGTTTTATGCCTGTCTATAAAACATATTGAACTCACTGTTGTGAAGATTTGATAGTTAAAGTCTACTAGTTCATGTATGTGAATATTATGATAATGTGGTATTGAGCTAAGAGAAAAGCTTAGTGAGTGACCGGTTCATGACTGATTGAGCTATACTGGATGCTATCAGTTGCACTTTGTTTTACTGGTATCTCTGTTTATCAGTCATTGTGAGTATTTGCTGTCAAACCAGTTTTGGACTGTATTTGTGTCTGTACTGATTCACCCCCCCCCCTCTCAGTACTGATTTGGTACTAGTGGTTCATCATTGAGTTATCATAGTCATACCTGAGAGACCTTGTCTCCATTGTATTTTGATCATTGTGTTGTATTTTGGACAGACATGACATTGTTTTGTATACTTGACCATTTTTGAGATATATATATATATACGACACCGATTTTGTTGATCCACATGTGATGTGTTTTTATGTATGATGTTTTATATATTAATGTGATGGTTCTATGATGATGATTCAATGCTTAGATAAATCCATGTGATTTGATATTTGATGGATATGATTGGATGATGCATGATGTAATGATATGATTTGTGAGATGAGATGTATGATAATGATATGTTGTGAGATGTATCTTGAAAATGAGATGTATGATAATGATATGTTGTGAGATGTATCTTGAAAATTAGATGTATGATAATGATATGTTGTGAGATGTATCTTGAAAATGAGATGTATGATAATGATATGCTATGAGATGTATCTTGAAAATGAGATGTATGATAATGATATGATGTGAGATGTATCTTAAAAATCAGATGTATGATAATGATATGATGTGAGATGTATCTTGAAAATGAGATGTATGATAATGATATGTTGTGAGATGTATCTTGAAAATGAGTTGTATGATAATGATTTGTTGTGAGATGTATCTTGAAAATGAGATGTATGATAATGATATGCAACTATTTATAAAATGATATGCAACTAATTGATTATCCCTGTTCTTCTATTTGTCATTCCTGTATAGTCACATGTTGTTGCTTTCTTTGTGTTTTATCATGATAGAGTTGTTTTGATATGTTAAAAATTTATACAAGCATAATGGTATATTTGAACCATAATGACCTGAGAAAAATTTACATGAATTTTGATATTGCAAGATGGCACAAGCATCGAGGTATAATGAACCAAGATGACTTGAGTATTGCTTGTGTATAAACAGACAAGATAAAACCATTTGTATGCGTAAAGTGGAACAATGACTTCAGTGATATGCTTTGAATCACGTCTCAAGACAAGTATTTGCACAGTACAAGTGATTACCTCACAGACAGAAAACTAAAAAATTTTGGAGTCCCAAACCACTTTCTCTACCTCGATGCATCATTGAGAAAATATAGGGGAGCCAATAATTCAAAAGAGTTCAAGTGCAAAAAATAGTCAAAACTGCATGCAAGATGTAAACAAATTATACTTCAGAAAATCATCCATCATGTGTTGTGAATTTGTTAAGTGGATCATTGTTTTGGTCTGCTGACTGTTCAATTTTTTGCTTGACATGATTCTCTTGGCCTGTTGTGATTCTTGATTTATTGACATGATGGAATTTAGATGAATGTTGCCCCTAGCTAGATTTACCTATCGATGTGGATATGTATAGTGATTACCAAGCCATGGTGGGATATGATGAAATGATATTCAGATAAGCAAGGATAGTGACTATGCTAAGTATGTCTTGGATAATGCTATTTTGATAAAGTGTTGGACGATGGCCAATGGTGTTTAATTATGGATACAAAGGTTAGGAGAAAAGGTAGATAGAGGAGCTATTCTCTCACAAGTAGCGCCTGTTGCCAGGTTTTCACCATTTGTTTTTATTGCACCTCTTTGTTTTTTGTACTTTTAGGATTTTTTATTTTTTTTTGAATTTTTACTTTTTTCGTGCATTAGACTACTCAAGTATAGTATTTCTTCAGATGGATGTTGTTGGTTGGTTCATCGAGCACATCACCTTCTAAAGTTGTTAGCTAATAGGCGCCTGATCCATAGGCTAAGATGATGACATAGGGACCCAACCAATTAGGTTCAAACTTCCCTTTCTTTTCTTGATCTTGTTGATTTCTAGGATTTTCCTTGAGTATGAGATCACCGACTTTAAAAATCCTAGGGATGACCTTATGGTTGTAGCTTCGGCACATGCATTGCTGGTATGCTTTGAGGTGATTATAGGCATGTTGTCGCTTTTCATCTAGAATTTCTAACTCTTGCAGTTTGTTTACTCGATACTCTTCATCTAGAATGAGGCCTTTCAAAGATACTCTGAGTGATGGAATTTCTACCTCAAGAGGTAAAATTGCTTCTGATCCATACACCAATTAATATGGCATAGCTCCTATACGTGTCTGAATGCTAGTTTTGTATACCCAAAGTGTCAGATTGAGTTGCACGTGCCAATCTTTTCCTGCATCATTTACTGTCTTCTTGAGGATTTTCAATATTATTTTATTTGATGCCTCTGCTTGACCATTCCCCTATGGGTAGTAAGGTGTAGAGAAACGATGTTGGATTTTGAATTGTTCACATAATTCTCTCACATCCTAGTTTTTGAAAGGACGTCCATTATCTGTGATTATGGAACTAGGAATGCCATATCTACAGATCAGATAATTAAGAATAAAAGAGGCAATTTGTTTTCCAGTTACTGTGGTCATGGGGACTGCTTCGATCCATTTTGTAAAATATTCTGTTGCAGTGATAATGAACTTGTGTCCATTTGAAGATGAAGGGTGTATGTTGCCTACTAAGTCCAGTCCCCATTGACAGAAAGGCCAAGATGTGGTAAATGGTTGCAATTCCTATGCTGGTGCATGTATAAGATTGTCATGGATTTGGCATTTAGAACATTTCTTTGCAAAATGATAAGAGTCTGTTTCCATTGTCGGATAGTAATATCCCAATCTTAGAAGTTTTTTAGAAAGAGTAGGACCACTTGAATGTGTTCCACAGATACATTCATGAAGCTCTTGTAAAGAAGAGTCAAATTCATTATGATCAAGGCAACAGAGAAGAGCACCATCTAGACCTTGACAGTAAAGAGTATCAGTAGTTAGAGTGTAACGGGTGGCTTGCTGGATAAAGTTGCATTTTTTATTTCAAGATAAGTCAATGGGTAGGGTATTGGTTTTGAGATATTCATATATTGTTCCATATAATGGAGAGTCTGAACCAATTAAGGCATAGATAACATGGGATGTGCAATTGTCACAGGCTGGGGAAAATAGTTGCTCTACCAGAATTTCATAACGACTTTGTTGTTTTGGAATTTGTAGCAGTAAAGCAATAGTAGGCATTGCATCGGTTGCTCTATTGTCCAACCTTGGTATTTGGGCAAAGGTGATGTGTACAAAATACTGTTTGAAATCATCCACCATTCGTGTGTATGGCAACAGCTTGTCATCTTTTGTCTGATAGTCATTGTTGATTTGATTTATGACTAGTTGGGAATCTCCATAGAATTTTAATTCTATGATTCTCCATTCCATGACTATTTTGATTCTTGTAACCAGTGCCTCATACTCAACAACGTTATTTGTGCATGGAAACATGAGTCTATATGATCTTGGTATGGTGTGTCCTTCAGGAGTGATGAACAAGATGTCAGCACCTGAGCCATGTTGAGTGTAGGAACCATCAAAGTATAGGGTCTATTGCTTGGTGGTAATAGTAAGGACATCCCTATCTGGAAATTCAATCTCCATTGGTTGTTTATCTGGTAGTGGTGCGTTAGCTAATTGATCAGCAATTACCTATCCTTTGATAGCTTGATGCTCTGTGTAGTGGATATCAAATTCACTGAGAATCATTACCCATTTAGCCAATCTGCCTGTGAGAGTTGGTTTGCTGAGTAAATACTTTAGAGGGTCAATTTTTTATACTAGCTTGATCATGTGAGCTAGCATGTAGTGTCAGAACTTTTGAGAAGAGAATACCACTGTTAAAAAAGCCTTCTCAATGAATGTATAATTGAGCTCATATCCATTTAATGTTCTACTGATGTAACAGATAGCTTGTTCCTTGCCTTCTTGATTTTCTTGTGCTAATAGTGCCCCCAATGATATGTTTGTTTTTCATATGTAGAGAATAAGTGGCTTTCTTGCTATTGGGGGTACCAGAACTGGTGGGTTCATTAAATATTGCTTGATTTGATAGAATGATTTTTCACATTTGGCTTCCCATCTAAATGGTACATTCTTGTGTAGCAAATGATTGAATGGTAGACTTTTATCTACTAGTTGGGCGATGAATTGCTTAATTGACTAGAGTCGTCCTTGCAGAGATGTGAGTTGGCTAATATTTTTAGGTGGTGGTATCTCCATGATGGCTTGTACCTTTGCTGGCTCTACTTCAATACCTTTTGCTAACATGATGTAGCCTAATAATTTGCCTGATGTTACCCCGAAGACACACTTCTTAGGGTTGAGCCTGACTTGAAATTTCTCCAATCTCTCAAAAAAATTCTCTAATATGCCTAGATGTTTTGCCTGGGTAAATGACTTAGCTAATAAATCATCCACATAGTCCTCCATGAAGGTATGCATCATATCATGAAAGATTGTCACCATTGCTTGTTGATAAGTTGCCCCAACGTTCTTTAAGCCAAAAGGCATGACATTCCAACAATAGGTTCCCCAAGGATAGGTAAACATTGTTTTATCTTGATCCTCTGGAGCTATCTTGATTTGATTATAACCAGAAAAATTATCCATTAATGATAACATTGCATGGCCTATTGTGAGGTCTACAATTATGTCAATACTCGACAAAGGAAAGTCATCCTTTGGATAGGCTTTGCTGACATCCCTAAAATCGATGCATATCCTGATGTTGCCATCTAGTTTGGAAATTGGCAGAATGTTGGAAATACATTCAACATAGTCTATAGGTCAAATAAATCTGATGTCTAATAGTTTCTTTAGTTCATCTTTGACCATGAGTGCTACATGTGGATTCATCTTTCTCAATTTTTGCTTAATAGGATTAACTCCTAGAGCAATAGATAAGTGATGCATGATTAGGTGTGGATCAATCTCGGGCATATCTACATAGGACCAAGCAAAATTGATTTGCTTTTCTTTGAAGAATTTGATAAACTCTGGTTTTTCTTCCTCTGTCAGAGATTCTGCTAGGTATATGTTTTTGGTTGCTTCTGTTGTACCAATGTTGATTGATTGAGCCCACTCAATCAATATGGGTGATTGCTCCTGATAGTGTTTAGGAATGGTGTCAAGTCTCTCATTTTTAGGTGCCTTAAAAAGGTTTTCACCCGTAGATGCGTCCTTTATTTTTACTTTTTTGTGATCTAGTGTTGCCATTGACTGGTTTTCAATAGTAGATCCTTTATTTCTTTCATTTTTGCAACTGAGAGACTTGGCGCCCCCCTGATTGCAGATGTCGTTACTTTGTTTGCTGGTAAAGTCTGTTTCCGAGTTGATAGTACATAAGTAATAGATAATGGTATCATTATTTGGGAAAATAGGTATGTCATGATTTTCAGGTTTATCCCAGTCTATGAGATCAGGAAAGACAAGTGGTAGAGATTCATTGGGTGAGTTGAGTTTAGCTGTTGTAAGTGTCATGATGGAGGTATCATCAAGGTTGGTTAGGATATTAAATAAGTTAATGATTTTGTCGAGGTCTTTGATGGTATCATCTTCCGTGTAGACATGCTCGTAATGTCATTTTTCATTTTCTTTGGCGTCATAGATATTTTGTGGACCAAATTCAAGTAGTCTAGGCTCTATGCCTTGTCCTTCTTGAGAAAGGGGTGTATGGCTAGCATTTTCAGCAATATCTTTAGTAAAATTTGAATAGCTTCCCCATTCATAATCATTTGAATCAGTCTCAGAAGTATTATCCCAGATTCTTTTAGTGTTGTGGATAGGTATGTTGTAGGGTGAAAACAGGTCCCTGATGATTGATACTAGTCTGATAGTTTTCTCTGATTCCGTATCACATCCCGCTTCTACTCTTTGCATCTGCTCATATACTATCTCTCCTCAGGGAGTAGTGATGTTGTCAGGGGGTGAGTCTTCCTTGTGTGGAATAGGTTCTTGAACATGATGTACTTCCACATAAGATGCTTCTTCTCTTTGAATGGCCAACTCCTCATTTTGTTTCTTTTTTTCCTGGTATTCACGTTCCTTTCATATTGTTATTGTCGATTCATATAGTGCCTCCTACCATGAGTCCTCCTTGTATTTTTGTTTTGCCTTCCACTGAGTTTTTTGATATTTATTTGGTTTCTTCTTTGGGGGTAGAGTGTGTTCATAGCCCAATCCTATTTTGTCTTTAAAAAACTATGAAGGGGGATCCAATGGTTCTATGACACCTTCCTGACACTTCTCGATAGGTCCTTTTCCATTGTATCCCATTTGTTGCATGATCAGGTAACCTTTCCCATATAGTTGTGTTAGTATAGCTACTTCTATATTAGCAGCTCTGACTTCTTCTTTGTCCTTGTATATCCAACTAAGGATGTCCTTCTCTTCTGACTCATGGGCTAGTGTGCCTAGTTGAATAAATTTGCCATCAAATTTGGTGATGGGTTGTGCTACTTGATGTATTGATGCCAAAGGTAGCCCATGAGATTTAGGAGATGCTGGTAAGTTGGTTAGACACATGGGTTCCAAAGAGTACTCTCCCATGCCTTGTTCCTTGATTTCCATCTTTTGTTTGAAATCCATGGATAAAGATTTAAGCTTTTCTTGCTGAGGAAGTTTGTTTTTCCCTAATATATGGAACCAAACTATCTTGGGATGCCCCCATAGCATTACAATGTTGAAAAGGGTTATTATCTACTGATATAGAAATCTCCTACCCATTGTATAGGAATTTAACACACTGGTGGTAAGTTGAGGGTACTACTTGCATTTCATGTATCCAAGGTTGACCCAATAAAATATTATATGTGAGGTCTATATCTAAGACTTGGCACATAATGTCCCTTTGTATCGGTCCCACTTGAATCTGCAATATCACGGTTCCATTGGATGATCTTTCTTCATCATCATATGCTTTGATAGTGATCTTTTTGCATGGATCAATAGACTGCTCAGAGAAGCCTAATGCACGGATAAGTTTTAAGGTACATATATTGAGTCCAGCTCCTCCATCCATTAATACTCTTTTAACAAGATGGTTCTAGACCAAGACTTCGATATGAAGTGGAGTATTGTGTGGATGGCTCAATGAGATATTATCATGCTCAGAAAAGGTGAGATTATGAGGCCCCGTCATGTGAGCTACCATAGCTTGAAATTTGTCAATATCCAGATCTTAAGGTACATTTGTTTCCAATAGTGCCTGTTCCAAGATGTCTTTATGCTTTGGTGAAAGTTTTAGTAACTCAAGTATGGCTATTTGAGCAGGAGTTTTGAGCAGTTGACTGACCAGATCATATTTAATTTTGGGGATAGTGTTTGCTGCTGATGTATGCCCTTTCAAAACATATTTTTGAGCTCTGGTGGTTACATTGATTGATTCATGTTCGCGTTTGTACTTGATTTTAATGACATTGACTTGATTGTCATCTATTGATATATCATTGATGGTGTTATTGTATATGTGATTGATACAAGCTCCGCATGTATCATTTGATGTTGAAGCTCCATCTTTGTTGTAATTTGGAAGAGGATTTTTAAAGGCATCATGATCACCATTTGTTTTGAGACCATCGACTATTAAATCACCTCTATCAATCATGTCTTGAACAATGTTTTTAAGCCTCACGCAATCATTTGTTTGATGTCCTTTGTTTCGATGAAAATCACAAAAGTGTGAGTCATTCCACCAAGGTGGCTTGACTTGTGGTTCAAAGCTGTTTATTGTTGGTAATAAGATAATCTTGTTTGCCAGGAGTTCTCTAAATGCTGACTCTAATGATTGGACTAATGGTCTGTAAATGCATTTAGGAAAGTTGTTGGTGTTACCCCGTGAATTTGTATTAGGTCCTCGATTTGTGTTGTTGTTTTGGGTATTGTTGGTGTTGCTTGTATTTGGAGGTTTCTAATTGGTATTTGGTGCATAAGTGTTAGTGCCTTGGTTAGCACCCTTTTGATTCATTGTAACCTGAGGATTGTCTGATAAGGCCAATACTAGTTGTTTGGACTTCACATTATTAGCCTCGTTTCCTCCTTCATTTCTAGTACTTTTGTTTCTGGTCCAGAACCTAGATTTCTCTAAGTTGTTGTTGTTGTTGTTCTAGTTATTATAATGAGAGTTGGGTGAATTAGTTCCTTCTTTAAAGAATTTCAATGTTCCTTTTTTAACACATGCCTCCTCTACTTGGATTTCATTTTCAATCAGTTTAGCAAAAGAGGGTATGCATTGGAGCTTGAGTATGTAACTCATCTCGCTATTCAAATTGTCGATGAAAATTTCCATCTTTTCCTTTTTAGGCACATCTCGAGGATATCTCAAAACCATCTGTCTCCAACATTGAAGAAACACCATGAATGTTTCATTGTTTTTCTGTTTGGTATTGCAGACATCTAGCATGTTGATTGCATGTTGAATATTGTAGGAGTATTGAGTGATAAATTTGTTGACTAATTCATCAAAGGATCTGATAGGAGGTGTGATTTTGGATAACCATTCCATTGTTTGTCCTCCCAAGCTTCTCGAGAATAACCTCATCAAATAGGTGTCATCATGGGCAAATTCCAGGCTCATGGTACAAAATTCCCAAACATGATCGCGAGGATCACTTTTTCCATCATATTTGTCAAATTTTGGAATGTTTGAATTTGGGGGAAAAGGTATCATGTTTAACCTTCTGTCAAAAGAGTAAGGACAAATTTTGTTTAAGGAATACCGCATTGTCGTCCCTTGTTGCATATCCTGCATTTGTCTTTGTAGCATTTGTATTTTTTGGGTGAGAGCAACCAAGGGTTCATTTGCTTGTCGAGGGAAGAGTTCTTCCCTCTCGTTATCCCTAGTTCGAGTATGTGTGGGTTTTGGCATGTTTTGTTTAGGTATGTTTTGTTCAGGGTCACATGCGTCTTCTTCTCTCTGTTGTTCCTAATAAGTATAATGTCGAGACCTTGTTCTAAAGGAATTAACATCGAAGTCTTCAGGAATTCTAACTCCTTTGCTTGTTAGCATGAGTAGGTATTTTTCTTTGTTGAACTCTATGAGTCTTTCCATAAGTCTTTGAAATGAGGCACTTTCTTGACATTCTTGGAGGAGCTCTTCAGTAATCTCTATGTCTTCTAGATTTGGATACTCGAAGGGATTTGATAATCTTCGACCCATACTGGACTCTGGTTATGGTTTGCTTTGTTTGTTTCATTGAGAGTGAGTGACAACGGGCATCTAGTAGAAACTTTATGTGACAAAGGGGATGAATTCTTCTTCTGTGTTTTTCTCGGGAGTTGTTGGTTCTAGTCGAGGTATGTTGTAAGTGATGCAAACTTCTGAGAAGAAAGTTGGATTGATCTTTCCTCCATGATTTAAGCGTTGGTTGAATGCTTCTTTTTGGCAAAATGCTCTACTTCTTAATGGCTCCTTGTCAAATTCATTTGTCTTGTTTTGAAGATATAAGTGCATATGATGAAGAAATGTGTGATGAGATTTGAAGAGTTGGCAATTGATGTAGAGAAATCTATTTCTTTTAGCAAGTTTCTTGGAACTAGGTTGTTGTTTCCTTAACTTAGTTTTATGAAGTATACTTTTTCTTCTCAAAATATGAGGATTAGTCATACATAGGTGATCAATGGTTTCCTTCGATTTGTTTTGGATTGAGATACATTGTTTGGAAACTTAAGTCAACTTTTATCAAATGAAGGTTTAGATGCCCCTCACAACAAAGTGCGTCAAACGTTATGGAATAAGAGTTGTCCCGATATGGAAACTTGATTTGACAACTTTAGTTTAAACTAAGTATGTTTTGAGGATAGAATCTGTTTGATTGGAGGACCTTTTGATGTGTGTGATGATGTTACTTGGTTTTGGTAGAAAAATGTTTATCTTTAGCTAGTTTTGGACTTGACAACTTTCATTTTAAGAATGTCTTGTTTTGATTGTTTTAGAATAGTTCTGACGCTCTGATTTAAATTTTTGCCTAATGAAGTTGAGTGAGGATCAAAAAGGATCTCCCAAACTATTTTTAAAAATTTTCAAAAACAAGTTTATTTGCTCTCTGTTTTCACAGTTTTGACTATGTGCTAAGCCAGAGCCTAGATGTGCTAACAAATGATACCAATGTGCTATAGAAAGATCTCAATGCGCTAAGCTTCCTTTGTTATGCGCTAATTTGCATTGTTTGATTTTGACTGGTCTGGATGGGTTATGGGCTAAAATGTTACTTTTACGTGCTACCTTTTGAGCTCAAAGCGCTATTGTGTGCCCCCAACGTGCTAAGTTGTTGTTCCAAAGCATTGATATGTTTTTAAGAAGCGTTAAGATTTAACTACCAAATGTTCGGATTGATTATGTGTTGTTTCTTAGAATGGTTGTGCTATGTTGAAGCTTGGACATGCTAAAGGATGGTTTCAAAGTGTTAAGTTTTGCTCTAGATGCACTAGGATGTCATTTTTACGTGCTAAAATATCTTGTTTGCTTTGATTTGCTGATTTTTTTGTGAATTTTAACTTTTTCTCAACTTTTATGGATGATTTTCTAAATTATGAAATGCAAACACAACATGAAAAAGATAACGATTTTCGCCTATTCTAAATAAAGAGTGTATATTCTGCGAGGATGTGTTTGTTAGGGATCCCACAGATACTGAGAGGGGGGGGTGAATTAGTA
Organism: Cryptomeria japonica; assembly: GCF_030272615.1. Lineage (NCBI taxonomy): Eukaryota > Viridiplantae > Streptophyta > Pinopsida > Cupressales > Cupressaceae > Cryptomeria > Cryptomeria japonica. The sequence continues at coordinate 570,908,581 of NC_081415.1, read as the reverse complement.
TCTAACCGATGAATGGAATTTCTTAACTTAAAACATGCAGAACATAATATAACAGTGTATCGGTATGCAAGAAATAATGCAATAAATAGAATCAAGAACATCCACATGAAAAGCACACCATAACACAAGATTTTAACGAGGAAACCCAGTGTGGGAAAAACCTCGGTGGGATTTGTGACCCACAATATTCACTCACTGGCCAATAAGAGAATATTACTTACAATAGGGGCCTGCACATGCAGGAAGGCCAACTGCCTAGAGCTCACTGCTCAATGGGAAGTCTCACTGACTTACAATAAGGATTATACAAATCCAATATCTTGTACTGCTTTACAATAGCATCTTCAATGCCAGATTCAGTACCAGTTCCTGCTCTGTTCTTTACATATACCCCTTTGACCTATATTTCGCACAATAGGTCTGCCTAATATTTTTTCCTTTTTACTTATATCTCCTATATCTAATGTCTACAATGATCTCTCTTATATATAAGAGTCATCTTACAATTTTCCAAGTCGGATTACACATTTTTACAATAATAAACAAAATATAATATAACAAAATCCTGTCGGCCTCTATGACGGTATACTTCCTTTCTTATGTGCTGGCGTCGGTGTCCTGAATGTCGGTGTAGAGTGTGATCTGTTGATGCTGGTATAATGCCTTTGCCAGTGCCTTAAGATTGCAAGGTTGCCATCAATGACAAAACCTTCAATCACATACAATGTCTCATTGGAGTATGCATATGCCATTAATCTCCCCCTTTGGCATTGATGGCAACACTCATGAGAAATTTCAAAAATGATCCAAAAATGTGAAGTCCAAAAATGTTACCAAAAATGTGTGAGCTTCCCTTGAGCATATGATTCTTGTGATTTGAATTTTCTCATCCTACTACTTCCCCTTTGGCATCAATGACAAAGGTTTTCAAGATGTTAGTAGAGTTTGTAGTTTAAACCTTGTAACTAGGTAGTTACAATATGAAAAAGATCTCCCAAAATCAAGTTTATACTATCCATAAACTTTTTGCTATCCTTTATTGTTGTCTCTGTTCTCTTCACTGTACCGGTGAGATGTTGCAAATGCTCTGCCAATGTTTTCTTTCCTTATATTAGTGCCTCAAAAATTTCCTTCCGCAGAGATGCTAGATAGTCCAATCTTGGACTTAGTTTTGATCTCAAATGTTTTTCCTTATTCACTATTCTTTCTTTCTCTCTTTCCAATTTGAGTAGTTCTTCCTCAAAATTTGTTATCTTCTCCTCAAAAACTGATAGTGTATCAAGTGAGTTGACAAAACTATCTGCAAGTTTATTGATCTCATCCTGTACCTTGCTCATTTTCTTGTCTATATCTAAAGTCAAAAACTTTGTTTTACAGGTATCTTTGTACAAATTTTTGTACTCTTTCAACAAATTACATAATTCCGGTAGAAGTGTTTCAAAATCTCTATTACACTTCTTTATTTGCTCATCAAAGAATTTCTATTTTTCAACTTCTACTTTATCCTTCACTGACTCTTCTTTTATTTTCTCAATGTTTTCTGAGATATATTTACACAGTGTATCAAGTTGTCCTAAAGAATCTTTATTGTCTATATTACAGTTGGGAGCAATTACCTTCAAAATTGGTATGGCATCATCAATTGCTTTGTAAGCTTGTGAGATGCAGTTAGTTATTTTCTTGATAGAATCGAGTAGTACCTCAATCACATTAGTTGATTTGAAGCTTGATGATGAATCAACAATCTGAGTACCGGTGGAAGTAACCAAGCTTGTATTGACCTCTGGTAGGTCTGTTTGTGTCTGCATTTCTTTAAGCAATGGTTTTTCACTAGTTGTCAGTGGTACTGTTTCATTATGTACCTGTTCCTGTTCCAGAGCCTTTTGCTTTGTTTGTTCCTCTATTTGTTGCATTGCCTCGGTTTGTGTCTGATTCTCTACCTTGTGTTCTTTATCTTCTGTCAGTTTCTCCTGTGAGTTATCAGTTTCCTCAGCTACCAAAGGCTCACTAGCCATATCTGTCTTATCTATTGTATCTTTGTCTACCACTATGTTGATCTTTTGAGTATCAACATCCATAGTATATAAAACTTCAGGATTAGGATTATCATCCTCTACATCCATACTCTCAGCTGTCGATTGATCTTCAGTAGCTATTGATTTTACTAATGGGGTAATTAAAGGAGGTGGGGGTAAGTTGTCTCTAACCTTGATACTAGGTGGTCCACCAAATTTTCCTTTCCCCTTGTCTCTATCTTTCTTATAAACTTTTATGGGTTTGGGGTTCCTGTACTCTTGTTTTTCTTTCTCAACTAGGAATATATCCCATCCATTTTCTGTCTCCTCTATTACCTCATTAACTCTTCTTACCATTAAAGCAATGTGCCGGTGTGCAGTAGAAAATACTGTCTGGTTGGCTTGATCAATTAGGTCATCAATTTCTTGGGGAGAGTTTACTAGATATACAGCAAGTAGCTTTTCAATCTTTATTTTCTTATCTAGTTCTATCAATGCTTGTCTTCTTGCTTCTAGTCTTTTGAATAGTTCATCAGGAATTTCATTGACTACTTCTATCAAAAATTTCTTGTACATATCCATATGTAATATAACACTATTTTCAACTTGCTCTTTTTCATCAGCTGTTAGAGTGTCATATATTTTCTCTATGTTCTTCAATTTACCTTCCTCTATGATTTCATTCAGTAGTATATCAAGAGGGGCCAAGTCTTTGTTTGTCCTTTTCTTCTTCTTGGGTGTCAGTTTCTTCTTTGGTGTGGCCTTTCTTACCAGAGATCTCGTTGCTTGTTGTTTTTGCCTTGTCCTCCTGGGTGAGGGTGTGGTTGCCGGTGAGGGATCTCTTTTTCTTACAAGTCTTTTGAAAGTTGCAGGCATGTCACTTCCTGAAGAAGTACCTACCGGTGATAGGTGAGTTTCAGGTTCTGGAGCTGCTAACTCATCCTCTGTTATACCGGTTTTCTTCAATACATCTTCTTTGATGGCTTTTGCTTGTCTGGAACCTTTCCTTACAATTGCCTCAACCTTTTTCACTCTTTTCTTTGATTGTATTTGGCTTTCAATGGTTTTTGCACTACCAAATACTTCTTCCTTAGGTTCTCTGGGGGCTTCCAGAAGTGATTTAGCATATGTTTCAACTATGTGATCATCTGTTTCATAGCCCATCTTGGTTACCCAAACTATCCTTGGGATGACTGCTTCCATCCAGATTTCATCTTTCTTGATGACAAAGCATATTTCATCTTTGTATTTGTCTACAATCTTCTATGATAACCGTGTTCTTTTCTTCATTTTAGCCTTTAATGCTTGGAAAAATTCATGAATATTGTTTTCCTTGTTCTCACCCATGTTATTGAATAGTTTTGTTAATTGTTTGCCTACCGGTATATCATATCCAAGTTCTTTGTAACCTATACCAGGAACCTGTTTTGTTATGTGTAGCATCAGACATACTAATAGATTTCCAAACCTCAAAGTTCCTTTCTTGTCCTTCTTGATCTTTCAAAGGTTGTCAATTAATTCATCTTTTAACCACTCACATATGTCAATTTTTGCATTGTCTGTGACCATGTCATAAGAACTCTTAATGCATAAGCTTGAAACTGAATTAATTCTATTTGCATAAGTAGCTTTATATCCTAATATCATGCTGATGAATCTAACATTAATGTCTGTTATATCATTAACTCTTAGGGACCTCTTGTCTAATGTTGCACTAGTTAGGTTTATAACTAGGTCATTGGAAACTTTCTTGGTTTTATCTGGTCTTTTACCGGTGGTCGGTAACCCTGTTACAGCTTTCACAGCTTCCTTGGTGATCTTGTGGATTGCATCCAACCAGAAAAACTCACCATGTACCATGCTTAAGACTATCCTAATCACATCCTTGGGAAATTCAAGAATGCTAAGGATCTCTGTAAATCCTAGGGTCTCAATGATCTTGTGTTCATCTTTTACATTGCCGGTTTTATCACATATCACAGTTTTAAACATGGTTTTAATTTCTTCATCTCCTAACTCCTCAATGTTGCAGTGGATGTACATTCTGGGGTCTTCAGCATAAACAACTCCCTTAGGAATTTGAGAAAAAGCACCTAAGATATCATCTTTCTTTGCTACCTCGGGAACTAACTGAAATACGGGCCTAGGTCTTTTTATCACTTCAACAACAGTAGGGTTTGCTATATATTCAATTGCAGAGGTGGATGCCATGATTAAATACCTTTTACTTCCTTAGGATGGATGATTGTTTGGAGTGTTCTTGCTTCTTTCTCGAAATGCCTTAGCTCGGAGTCTTCGCACTCTTCATAAATTTGAAATCTCGGTGAAATGAAATGGAGCCAAAACCTTGATTATATAGTGTCTATTCATTATCTACCACATTAATTGCATGTCGGTTAAGTATTCACTTAACATTGTTTGCTGGTAATAAGTAATTTCCAACTTCTTATCTCTAACCAAGGGAATAACAGCACATGTGTCATTGGATTGCCAAACCCTCAAGGAAATTTTATTCAATTAGATGAAGAAATTCCTATCGGTGGAGCACTGCTCTGTCCTTCAGGTGAAGCATCACTTTGTTCTATCGGTGAAGCATTGGTTGGTTCTACCGGTGGAGGAGTATTCCCAATATTTAGATCAGCTTTTCTAATCCATTGTTTTGAGAATTCTTGCTTAACCTCTTCAACCTTTTCTTTACCTTTCAAGCTAGAACTTTTGTTGTCTACCGGTGTTCCTTTACTTCTACAGAATTTAGCAATATGCCCAATCTTGTTACATGCATAACAAGTTACATTATTTTTTTGAATAGCTTTCCCATAACCTATGTCAGTTTGTGTTCTGCATTGATTAGATAAATGTCCAAATCTTCCACAAATACAACATCTTACATTCATTCTGGAGTTTTCAGAATTGTGACCTACTTTGTTGCATTTAGAACATTGACCGGTGGGTGTGTTGATATTCTGATAATTTCTAGATCTACATTCATTTGCTCTATGACCATACTTATTATAGGTAAAGCATTTTCCATTGAATTTATAAGCATTAGGTTGTCTTATTGGTATGTTGTGATCCTGAGTATTTCTAGTACCGGAGCTTTCACCAACTTCAAAGCCAATTCTAGAAGTGTCACCTTTAGGTTTTGATTCTTCAACAAGGTGCCAAGTTCCTCTGAGCTTTTCTTGAATTTTTCTTTATGTTGATTTGTAGTTTCTAGTTCTCTTTCTAAGACTTCTTTTTGTCTCATCAGTTCATTTGAGTCATTCTAAGTATGCATCAGATCTGTCTTCAACATGTCATTTTCATAGCTAAGTCTTGTGTTCTCATTTGCTGCATCACTTAGTCTTCTGGTCAATTCTTCTTCATTCTTCTTCCTATCCTCAATCTCTTTGCAAAATCTCATAGTCATATCCTGCATTTCATTCTTTGTTGTCATGATCTCTTGTTTCAACTTGCTTATCATATCATTAAGTGATTCCTTTTCATCATTCTCATTTTGCAATTTTTCACAAAGTTCTCTTCTCTTATTTCTAGCAACAGTAAAGTTTTGCCTGAATGATGTCCTGAGATGCCCTTAAATCATCTTCTAGTTTGATATTTTTCAATTTTTCTGCATCATAGTCTGTAAGAGCTCCTTCCAGTTGCTTCATCAGATTTTCCATCTTTACCGGTGTCAAGATCTTCCTCAAGCTGTTAGGCTTTTAAAAATAGAGGACCAAGCTCTGATACCAATTGTTAGGGATCCCACAGATACTTAGAGGGGGAGGTGAATCAGTATCTGACCGGTGAATGGAATTTCTTAACTTAAAACATGCAGAACATAATATAACAGTGTATCGGTATGCAAGAAATAATGCAATAAATAGAATCAAGAACATCCACATGAAAAGCACACCATAACACAAGATTTTAATGAGGAAACCCAGTGTGGGAAAAACCTCGGTGGGATTTGTGACCCACAATATTCACTCACTGGCCAATAAGAGAATATTACTTACAATAGGGGCCTACACATGCAGGAAGGCCAACTACCTAGAGCTCACTGCTCAATGGGAAGTCTCACTGACTTACATTAAGGATTATACAAATCCAATATCTTGTACTTCTTTACAATAGCATCTTCAATGCCAGATTCAGTACCGGTTCCTACTCTGTTCTTTACATATACCCCTTTGACCTATATTTCACATAATAGATCTGCCTAATATTTTTCCTTTTTTGCTTATATCTCCTATATCTAATGTCTACAATGATCTCTCTTATATATAAGAGTCATTTTACAATTTGCCAAGTCAACTTACACATTTTTACAATAATAAACAAATTATAATATAACAAAATCATGTCGGCCTCTGTGCCGGTATACTTCCTTTCTTCTGTGTCGGTGTCGGTGTTCTGAGTGCCGGTGTAGAGTGTGATCTGCTGATGCTGATATAATGCCTTTGCCGGTGCCATAAGATTGCAAGGTCACCATCAATGACAAAACCTTCAATCACATACAATGTCTCATTGGAGTGTGCATATGCCAATAGTGTTCAAACCCCTAATGTTTTAATAGGTTTAGATATGAATAATACAATTCAATCAGACTCTTTATTCAAGGGTCATCAACAATATCATAGCCCACTAGTCTCAATACTTTGTCAACTCAAATAGCCTTGTCACCCCCTAGGGGGCGACCATTTTTTTGCCTTTTGCCATAAGTTAAGCCAAAGTGAATTGCTTCACAATTGAGTAGCTATCTTGGGAGATATATGGTGAGTAATCTTGGGGGAGGATTCTTCCCCACCCTTGCACTATGATATTGCCAATGTCTGGATACTAACTCAGCTCAAAGCTTCTAATGCTAAGGTTTGTAATTAGGCTTCCTATTTAGCCATCAGTGATAAACTCCCTAAGGAGGCTTCCCAACCTTTAGAACAAAGGGTTTACATATCATAAAGATACTGGGGGAAGGCTAATCGCTGCATGAAACCATTGAAAGGGACTTTCATCACCCTCCACTTTTGATTATAGTGGGTTGGAACACTTGGCGTTAATGTCGTTCCCCACTTAGGTCGTTCCCCTCACACCGACCAAAAATGTCTTTAAGAGTTTTTAGCTCCTTAGGAGGACAGGCCTGCTAAAAGACTTAAATGCTCAAAATGAAGAAAGGATAAGAGTGGTTTGGCTTTTTGATCACCCAATTAAGGGGAGAGCATATACCTTCCACGTTTGAGACAAGGCAAACAAATTTTTTTTTAACTTTTAAATCAATGATTTTTCTAACTTCTATTTGGAGATGTTAGTCCAAAAAGAATGGTGTTCATTTTAGTTCCTAAATCAATGATTTTCTAAGCTAAGTAATAAAATACTAGTCAACAAAGCAAAGTGTTCAGGTTGGTCAACAAAATGAAATCAATAAAGGGGAAGGAATTCCCTCTTTTGGTTTGCCTCAAAAACTCTTAAACAATGAGGTTCTTTTAATTTGCAAAATAAAGTGAATCCTTTTAAACACCAAAGGATGGTGAGGTTATTTTTAAAACATTTGCCAAAGTAAAGATTGTTGGTTCTTTTTACAGCTTCCAAAATGAAGTGTTTTTCTTCCTAAGAAAGCAAGAAATGATTCTTATTTGTTGTTCTTTTTAAGTACCCCAAAATGAAAGGTGAGTTCAATTTTACTCAACAAAGAAATGAAGAAAATTTAATACAACTAACTTAACAAAGTTAGAAATACAAAATAAAACTCCAAGCCTAAACTTTAGTAAAATAAAAGAAACACATCTTCCAAGCCCTGCAAAGAATTTGTTAGTGACCTGCAGTAAAACTAGTTAGCAATCAAAAAAAAAGTATTTTTGTGGACTTCTACAAGTCTAATTTAAGCCTCGGTTAGAAATTTTATTTTATGTCTGTGTCTGTTATGCGCTATAGAATGGAACTAATGCACTACAGAAAGGAATTGATGTGCTAGCCGAAGGCCCTGATGCGCTAAACTGTTGTCTGGGTGTGCTAGACTATTTTATTAAAGCGCTGAGATCTACAGTAAACAGCAAAAATATTATACGCTAAAATTAAGTATGTATGTGCTTAAAGATGGTTCTAAAGCACTAAACAGTCTGCCAAATGCGCTAAAGTATAGATCAGATGTGCTAGAGGATGCTCGCCATGTGCTAATTCAGGTTTTCTACGTACCTGTAGAGTTAGTCGTGTATCAAAAATTATTTGATAAATAAGGTTATGCCCCACAGTGGGTGCCAAAAATGTATGCAGGAAAAGCAGTGCTTCGAAACGAGAATTATGAAATCAATGACTAGTCTACACACTAATGGGACTCTTGGTGCAAGTTATGGAGCTATATGGAATAGCTCAACTTCCCAAGGGATGTTCCATTGTTCTCTATCTCACAAGGCCCCTCAAGCCAATGCCTTTTCTCTCAGATCACTAGGAAAAGTGACTTAGGGATGACAATCATGAGAATGACGGATGCTTTTGGTCAATCTAACATGAATGCAATCCTAACTATGCATGATTTTAACAAATATGAATTAAACTAGTGATGATATGATGATAAGATGAAAAGATTAGTAAAATAATTATCCTAACATGATATACTAGTTTATATGATTTATTTATGATGATAGAAATGCTTCTAAAATGTTTATTAGATTATTTCTATTTCAAAGAGAGACTAAATGCTTGATAAAAATGAGTATAAGTGTGATCCTAAAGACTTGGATGATCAAAATGAGGAAATGAGGGTTCTATTTATAGGAAAAACATGACAATGGATGGTCAAGATTGGATGATCCTATCAAGGGCCAGGATTGAAAGTTATCAATCCATGTTTACAATTCTCACCAATGAAATGGTGACAATTGTCAACATAAGACTACTTGAGAGGAGATGTAAGAAGCATTAAATGCTTGAGAAGACCTCATGGTTACCCTAGGAGGTAAGGGTTAAGGTTAGGTTAATATTACCCATTGGATAAAGCCTTTATCCAAGGGATAAACTCTTGTGCAAGGGTTAAAGGAATAACCATGGTCAAAGCAATGAATGCTTGATGAGACCCTATGGTTAGATGAGGGTTGAGTTAGGCAAAAAGTCTCTAACCATGCCACAAAGGGTTAGTTAACCATTAATTATTTGGAAGACTTTGGGGACAAATTTGTAAGAGTCCTTCCAAATTTGGGGGAACTCAACAAGTTATCTTGTTGAAGGCATATAGGCTTTAATGCGTTTGGAAGACTTTACTCCAAATTTGAGAAGTGACATCCTCAAATTTAGGGAAAGGGGATAATTGAAGGGTTTAGGATAATTGATTAGGATTAGATAGGTTCTAGAAGAATCTAGAAAGAGGGTAGGAGGCAAGTGGGAGATGTAGGGGAATGCAAGTGGGTGGGGAAAATAGAATTTAATTAAAATAAATTGCTTTATTTCAACAACATAGATGCAATTGGGGGATTTAAATAAATTAGATTTATTTATTTGAAGTGAACAATTTAATAAAATGTAAATTTAAATAAAAGGAGAGAGAAGGGATTTAATTAAAAAAAAAAAAATTATTCAATTAAATGACATGAAAGGCTTAGTTGAATTTAAATAAATAAACTGAATAATTTATTTAATCAAATAGAGGAATGTGGATGATTTAATTAAATTATATTTAACTAAATAAAGGAATGAGAATAAAATGAACATTAAATATTCATTTAGGAAAGTGGTCATTTTTATACGTCTGCAGGTTGAACATCTTGTTTAGGATAAAATAGAATCATGTCAACAATTGGTGTTTTAAGAGAATAAATTGTTTGGGAAGAAACTTCACAAGCTCTAGTGTGACATCTTCATCGACATTCTCTCGCACAATGGTTTCTTCTAGTTTTGGCTGAAAGTTGAGGAGGTTTAGGTTCATCAGGTATAGGCTTTTGTTCTTCTTTTACGGAAGGATGAATAGATTGAGGTCTTTTAGGTTGGACAATAGGAGAGGTCTGTTGTTTCTCTCTATAAGATGAAGGAGGAGGAACCACACCATATAAAGGAGGAATGGGAGTTGTAGGAAGGAGACCGGGTCCATCATGAGGAGGAGGGATAGACCTACCCTTAGGAGGAATAGATTGATGTTTAGGAGGAAGATCTTTTTTATCCTTAGGAGGAAGAATGGACTCATCTTTAGGAGAAGGAATAGATTTTTCCTTAGGAAGAAGTATATATATCTCTTTTCTTAGGAGAAAGGATACTCTTCTCTTTAGGAGAAGAAATAGGTGCCTCTTTGGGAACAATATTATTTCTTTCCTTAGGAAGAAGAATAATCTTATCCTCAAGAAGTGGTATATAATCATCAAGAGGAATGCTAAGTGTTGGATTTCTAGGTTTACTCAAGGATAAAATCATTTCATTTTTTCCAGTTTTGATATGATCTAAAGAGAGCATCACTTCTAGGTTGAAGAGGCTAGAATCGTTCAAACCAAAAGTAATCAAGACAAATGTCTCCATTCCTCACTACAGATTGATAAATGCTGTGATTAACAGTTATGATTTTAGAATTACGAGGAAATTTCAAACACTTATGAAGAAAAGAAGCGATCACTTTCATGGAAGAGATCCAAGGATGTCCCAACTTCACATGAAGTTGATTGGATGTAGGAATGATATAAAATTGAACATCTAAGAATTTAGTTTTGACATCAATAGGAAGTGTGGTAGAACTAATAGCAGGACAAGAAAATCCATCAAAGACTCTAACTACCACGTCATTATCATCATATATCACTTGGTGAAATTGCAAAGCATAAATAAATTCTTCAGTTATCACATTAACTATGCAAGCAGGATCAATAAACACTCCTCTAGTGGGTATACCTTTGATTTTTGCACTTATGTATAATGGGAAATCGGGTGCTTTATGTTGGAAATTGACACTCATCTAGGTTATAGGTGTTGTCATTGATGGCAACACACTTCATCGGAGATCTAGAAATCAAGGAAACTGGCATTCAGGGAACCGGGAGGCATGTAACTGGCAAACTTGGAACCGGTATTCTAAGATCGACATAGGAGATTGATCCGGCAAGCGTGGAAGTGGAAATAGTCATATTGTTTTATTTTTATATTTTGTTTGGGTCGACACATGTCTTATCTTTTGGAATATGATTGTAAGCCAACATAAGGCATTTGTGTTTATTCATGTAAATGGGTATATAAGTCAATCCGAGTTAGGTCATTTTGGAGATATGACAAATAAGAGATATGATAGGTTATGTGATGTTATGCGAGCGAGATCTTGATCGATATATTGCGAATGTAAATATTTGTAATCGGTCTTTATTATTTGTCTAGAAGTTTGGGAAGCGATCTAAGTTACCGGTAAGGGAGTTTAAAGTATAAACTAGTACAGACAGTGCTTAAATTGGAACTCATCCAACATGGAAAATGCACATTCTGAGTTCAGTTTTTGTTTGTTATCCAGTACTTTGGATCTGTAGTCAGTGAGGCTCCTTTTGTGATAATCAGTATGCTCTAGGTAGTGTTCCTTCCTGCATGTGTAGGCCCTTCTTGTAATATTTATTCAGTTGGCCAGTGGATAGATATTGCGGGTCACCAATCCCACCATGGTTTTTCCTCTTTGAGGTTTTCCACATATAAATATATGTGTTATGGTGTTGATTCATGTGGTTGCATTAATATTACTTATTGTTATCTTCTTTTATGCATACCGGTTAATAAGTGGATTTGTTAATAAGGCCAAAATTTTATAATCGACAGAACACTAATTCACCCCCCTCTCAATGTTCTTGGATTCTAACAATTGGTATTAGAGCTTGGTGCCTCGGAATAAGTCTAACAGCTTGAGGAAGATCTTGAATCCGGAATCCATGGAGATGAATCTATAAAAGGAACTTGAAGCAACACTTGAAGACTATGATGTTGAAAGGTTGAAGAACTCGAAGCTGTGAGATGAGTTGAATTTTGCAAAGGAACTCATCCTTACCCTGCAAGAGAGGTTATCATCTTCTCAAGCTAAAAGGAAGTAACTCTTACAAAATTTGGATGATGAAGAGAAGAATACCCTTAAGGAATTATGTCAAAAGTTGAGTCAGGATAATAATGTCATGAAGAATGAAATGCAAGCCATGACCATGAGGATGTCCAAGAAGATTGAAGACTGGAAGAAGAATGAAGAAAATATTGCTATATCTCTGAAAGACAGATCCGAGGAATGCATTAGGTTGGTGCATGAGAATGATGTGTTGAGAAATGAATTGGTGCAATCATAGAACAATGAGCAAGAGTTGGAAAGAATGGTGACAGTCCTAAGAAGTGATATGGATGCTACAAATGAATACAAAGAAAAGTTTAGGTCAGTTCTACAAATCTTGATGAATTACTGAAGGATCAAAGAGACACTGGAGACACTAGAGGTCTTGGATTTGAGCATGGAGAAAGCTCTGATACTAAAAATCAAGGGAATCCACCAAACAACCGGAATAAAAAATCACTGGTAAGGTAACCCAATGCACATAAATTTAATGGTAGATTATTTGTTTGTAATAAGTTTGGTCATAGAACAAGTCAATGCAGGAATAGAGCAAATCAGAATAATAATGCAATTCTTGGTCAGTGTTCAAATTGTAAGAAGTATGGTCATAGGACATAAGATTGTAGAATTACTGTGAGATGTCATGCATGTGGAAATTTTGGACATATGGCTAATCAATGTAGGTCAAGGAATGATCAAGGACTCAACAAGGCAATTCAGAAGAACAATGTTACTTGCTATGCATGTAACAAAATAGGACACATTGCTAAATATTGCAGAAATAAGAATACACTGGAACGGAATGACACATCCAATGAGAAGGGAAAGAAAAAGGTTGATGAAATCTAGAAAGCTCTTGCTAAATAGTGGGTTAGGAAGTCTGAAGATCAATTGACAGAGGCAAATTCCCCGGTTACTCAATCGGCAGTACAGAATGTTCTTGCACCGGCAGGAAACACATCCGGTAACTAAGGCATTAGCCTTAGAGGGAGGAAAATTAATGATAGATTCTACATTACCCCTAATAGTGGTCTGAAATCTTGTTTCAGATCTTGGTGAAGTCAGTTTGAAGGATAACCGGCGTTGAGATAATGGATTTTGAATCCGGTGTGATATGTCAGCATTCATTAATGTCAATAAGAAATTTTTGTTTCACAGACTAAGAGGGAAAAGTTGCTTCATTTTTTATCACACAGCACTCAGAGCGAAGAAGAATGAGTTTAAGGAAATCAAGGTGATTAAGAGCATTTTCTAGCGATTTCCAGTATTTTCTGAGTGAATTTTCAAAGGTTTTCAATGGCTTAGGTTGAGAGGTGTTTTCTCTGTTTTTACACTACTTTTTTTATTTATCATGATGGCTTCTGGATCTTCTCCCACCCTGACAGATGTGGCTTCTCCTATTGTGGTGGACATTAAGTATTGTGCACGTCTAGAATTCAAATAATGCCCCCAAATTGCAAAGGTCAGTGACTCAATCGGTGCATTTTCTAGGGTTCCTGATGGATTTCTCTATGTGGAAGATGTGAGAGGATATATTCACTATACTATGGAGGATCTAGGATCATCAAATATTAAGTCAATATACTTGTCCACTTTGTTGAACAAGGATTGACTGATCAAACCAAAATTTTTAATTCTAAAGGATCAGGGTTTCACCAATATTTTATAGATTTCCAAGTTTGAGGATGAAATGATCGGTATGTGTTGAGCCGAGTCCATGGAGAGTTCATGTGGGTTGACCGACCTTACAAAATCATAAAGGAGGTGATTCATGATATCATCGGTTTACCCCTGGTCGGACACACACTGGGCAGGAGGAAGATTTTGAACATTAAAGTGAACAAGCTAACCGGTGCCACCTTTGACAACTGGTCGATGTGGATTAGCACCATTAGAGAAAAAGATGTTCAATTTGCAAGAATGGTAATCAAATACAAGGTAACTCAATCCAATCAGTTGAACTCTATTTCTAGTTCCTGTATCTACTATGCACACAAGATGGTAAAGGAAAATGTGAAATATGATCTATGTCAGTGGATGTGTGATGAATTGATTTCAAATTTGAGAAAGATTAAGGGAGAAAAGAAAGGTACACTCTGGTATGGAAATCTCATTGTTTATTTAACGCTCTTCTTTTTAAATGAGATACCAAGATCCGATAAGAGGCAATGGACCTTTGATATATCGGTAGGAAAATAGATTAAGGATACCTTGAGGAATTTGGGACCAGACAAAGACTCCATTATGTGGAGTTATTTCAAAGCATTTCAGAAAGCAATGAAGAAGAGGGAAAGGATACCTAAGCATATAGTTGATAAATATTCTACCGACATATGCTTCATGGTCAAGAAGGATGAAACCTTAATGGAGGTAGTGAAACCTAGAACTATCTAGGTTACTGAAATGGGCTCTAAGATTGATGCATAGATCTTGGACCTTTATGCCAAGATGCTTATAGATGCCCCAGTTGATGAGAAGGAGAAAAATTTTGGAACACCAAAGCAGAAGGAATCTGAAGTGAAGATAGGTTTCAACAAGAAGAAAAAGTAAGGACAAATAAAGAAGTTTGGACACGATGTCAAAAAGATGTCCTCTAAGATTAAACAAATCATTGGTTTAGCGAAGACATCTCCTACAGCAACTGTATAGGCTTCTTCAGAAGCAGGAATTGGCAAAGGTGTAATGAAGAGGAAGAAACCAGAGACATTCACTGCCCCTGTTGAATCTAGTTCTGAGACTAAGGATGAACCCCCGAAGATTCCTAAAATCTACATGAGAATTCAGAGGAAGAAGCCCAAGGAAGGGAAGCTGTAGAAAACCAAAGTCACTCCTCTAGCAGCTCAGAAGAAAATTTTGAAGGAGAGGAAGGCTACTAAGAAAAGAAAATTGGTCAAGGAGTCTGCTCCCACCCTCGGTAAGAAGAAGAAATCAGATCTAGATAAAACTCTTGAATCTAGTAAAAGTGTTAAGGTTATTGATCCTCTTTCTGTTGCTGAATTAATTAATCAAATTACAAAGGATGGTATTTTGAGTAACATACAGCATTATTATGTTGATATGGATGATAAAGAGAAAAAGGAGATAGAGGAAGCAGTTTTGTTATACTTCGACATATATAAGAAAGCTTTACTTGAGATTGAGAAGCAAATGCTAGAAGATTTGTATAATAAGTTAGATGCTAGGAGATTGTCTGCTATTGAGGAAGACAAACCTATAAAGGTTCATAAATTGTTTACTATTTGTGGTGCTATAACTAAAGAAAAGATGCAGTATTGTCTATATTTTGCTAACAAAATAATTTTCTGGAGTAGACACTAGCATATAAGTCTTATGGCGGGCAGAGTAAATTAAATTGTCAAGGAAACTCATGAGGCATGGGTTAAGTTATTTGTTGATAAACTAGGTTTCTTTACATCACTGGATATACCTCCTAAGTCTAAATTTCCAGACATCTTGGTTGATGCTAAGGGTAAAGGTATACTAGGTGGAGATCCACCAGTTTTGGAATAGAAAATAACTAAGGATATTTCTCTAGCAGTAACACATGTACAAGATGTTGAGATTAATAAACCGGCAGACAATTTTCCTCTGATAATTGATGTTGAATCAATTGAAGTTTATGAGGTAGAGGAAGAAGAAATAACTGCACCAAGTGGTGAAGCCACCGATGCTGAGGAGAAGGTAAAGGATGCAGTTGACTAGAAGGCAAAGGAGAAAGGTCAGGTTGAACAAGCTGAAGTCAAGGTACCGAAACCTTCACCGGTTGTTGGTCCCTTAGTGTTGGCACTTGACTCATCTAGTCAAGAAGATTTTGGTCATTTTGAGAATAAGAATATTGAGCAACTAAGTATTTTTGAATTGATGTTTATTGCAGCTCAAAAATTGAGGAAGGAAGGATTAGAGGATAAGCAGGTTATTGAGCAGGCTATTCCAATTTTGCAGCAGCTTGCACTGGAATGCAAGATAGATCGGGTTGCAAGTCCATCCAGTAAGTTGAAAGGTTTGACTGAGCACATTACAAAAGATTACAAAACTCTTCAACAAGTGTCAAACTGGCAGTTGGTGGAAAGGTATAATGTGGCTAGGAAGGTATTTATGAAGCTCTTCATCAATGTAGTCGCATATATTGGTCTTGCACTAACACAGCCAAACTAACAGTAGACCTGGATAATAAAATTAAGGCAGATAAGGACAAGTTGGAACAACTTGTAGTCACTTTTGATGGTACTGAGCCTTTGACCAGCTCTGTTGATGGTCAAATTTTTCTTTTAGAATCTAAAATTTCAGCCCTGGAGAAGGAAAAGGACAAGTTAATCTGGTGAGCCAGAGAATTGAGAGGTTTGGTAAGTCCCCGGCTTAATACTTTGTTACTTCATAAGCGAAAATGTATGGATCAAATGAATATGCCCACACCGACAACCCTAAGAGAAGAAGAATTGGACTCTTACATTCTGAACGGGTTTGTATCAATTTTGGGAACTTTAAAAACCGGTTGGGATACTTATTTGGTATTTTTGAAGGGTGCTTATCCAGATATTTTCAAGTATATTTAGATCTGGTAAACTGGCAAACTTGGAACCGGTATTCTAAGGCTGACATAGGATATTGATCCGGCAAGCATGGAAGTGGCAACGGTCATATTGTTTCATGTTTATATTTTTTTTGGACCGACATGTGTCTTATCTTTTGGAATATGATTGTAAGCTGGCATAAGGAATTTGTGTTATTCATGTAAATGGGTATATAAGTCAGTCTGGGTTAGGTCATTTTGGAGATATGACATATAAGAGATGTGATAGGTTATGTGATGTTATGCGAGCGAGATCTTGATTGATAGAATCTGAATGTAAAGATCAGTAATTGGTATTGATTATTTATCTAGAGGTTTAAGAAGCGATCTAACTTACCAGTAAGGGAGGTTACAGTATAAACTAGTACAGACAGTGTCTAAACCAGAACTCATCCAGCATAGTAGATGTACATTTTGAGTTTAGTTTTTGTTTGTAATCCAGTGCTTTAGACTTGTAGTTAGTGAGGATCCTTTTGTGATGAGCAATATGCTCTAGGCAGTGTGCCTTCCTTCATGTGTAGGCCCCTCTTGTAATATTTATTCAGTTGGCCAGTGGATAGCTATTTTGGGTCACCAATACCACCATGGTTTTTTCTCTTTGAGGTTTTCCACATATAAATATATGTGTTATGGTGTTGATTCATGTGGTTGCATTAATATTACTTGTTGTTATCTTCTTTTATGCATACCAGTTAATAAGAGGATTTATTAATAAGGCTAAAAATATTATAACCAGCAAAACACTGATTCAACCCCCCTCTTAGTGTTCTTGTATTTCAACACTTTAATGGTTTCATTAGGATCAAATACGATTCACAAGTCCTTATAAGGTTCTTGTTGATCTACAAGGTTCACCACATTGTTAGATTTGAGGCCAACATCATCGAGAGAGAAAGTAAGATGATTAGTCTCAATCACATTAGTGGAATGGGATGGTAAAGGATCAATGAAAATATGAAGGTTTTGATCAGGAGGAGCTACGGATTTGTTTCCTTTATCATTCACACATGCCACGGATATGGTATTGTTATCAATTAATTCTTGAATTGTACTTCTCAATGAAAAACATTTTTCCATATCATGACCAAGTTGACGATGGTATTCACAAAATAATTTAGCATCAAAGTAAGGTGAAGTTGTCTTAGACAGATCAACTGATTTGATTTAGGGAAGTTTTAACACATTTCTTTGTATTAACTAAAACATAATGCTATGCAAAGATTCATTCAAAGGAGAATTATTTTTCTCTTTTAAAGTATTTAGACAAAGGGAGCATACCTGTAGTGGCTACCAGTTGATTGTTGTTGTTGTCATTGAATTTGATGAATCCTTTGTTTGGTTTGAACTTCACAAATGGTTGTTGAGTACTATCACCCTTATCCTTTGGAGCCATTGAAGAATATTTCTCCAATTGACTCACAATCAGCTGATAATTGTGGAAAACTGGGCACAATTGTGGAAAGGAAGTAAACTCAATTAAGAGAAGTTTATCCCTAATATCTTTTTGTAAATTAGCAATAAAAATCTTTTGAATATATTTTTCATATTGGTATTTTGGTATGGTTTTGTCATTGATGTCAACACCTACTTTGGAGATCCAGCAACATTCACCGGTAAGCAAGTAAACTGTGCAACAGTTACTGGTATATGGTTCACCGGCAGGATATATTGTTCACCGGTACCCGGAATGATATGGAAGACACTTGGTAATGTCAAAGACACCGTGTGGACACTTTGTTTTGAAGAATTAATCATTGGTATATTCATATTTGCATATTTTCTTTTACCAGCAAATAGGTCAAGGTTATCTAGGGTTACACCGACAGGTTTATCTTTTCCAGATCAGCATGGCACGCTATGGAGATGATTTATTATTGTTGTAAATGCATTTAGCCGACATGTTTAATCAGTTATTGCATCGGATATTATATTGTATGTAAAATGTTTTATTGTAATATCTTGTAGAGCCGACCTACTAAAATTGGTCTTAGGGTATGGTATAAATGTAAGATCTTATTTGTAAGATCAAGTGTGGAAAGTGAAAAAGAATTAAGTGAAGGTATATGCTAGATCAAATAGAGATATACATGAAGACATCATTTGAAGGTGAAGTTAGGTTTTTGTAAAAGCATATCAGCATTACGCCGGTACTGAATCCAGCATATGAAGATGCTATTTTGTGCAATCGTTCTTATTGGATTTAACCATCCAACTGTAGTCAGTGTGACTCCCATTTTGTGATTGAGCAATGAGCTCTAGGTTGTTGGCCTTTCTGCATGTGCAGACCCCATTTATGTACACTTACTATCTGTAGTAGTATCATCTGATTGTGGGTAAGGTTTCCCACCATGGTTTTTCCCCTTATAGGATTTCCAAGTACAAATATTGGTGTTATGTGTTGTGGATGACTTTATGTTTATGTTTCATGCATTAATCCTTACTGGTATATCAATTTATTATTAACACTGTCTACCAGCATACTTAACTGGTTTACCGGTATTAAGCATTAAGTTGGTTAATAAGTTTTTTGGTTTGAATTTATGAGACAACTGATTCACCCCCCCTCTCAGTTGTCTCTGGGACCTAACAATTGGTATCAGAGCCTAGTCCTCTTTTGCAAAAGTTTAACAACTTGAGGAGATCCGATGTCTACTAATTATTTCAGGAAGGATAGTCCTAAACTTGATGGAACCAACTATGGGATATGGAAGATCAGAATGGAGACACATATGAATTGCATTGGTAAAGACATCTGGGAAGTTACTAAGAATGGTTATACTACTGTTGTAGCTGGTCAGACTGCTCCAACTACCTTAGCTAAAGATGAAGAAAATGATTGCAAAGCAAGAGAAGCACTTTTGAGCGCATTATCAAATCAACAAATCATGGGATTATCAGATAGGTCTACTGCTAAAGCTATTTGGGATCACTTGGAAACACTGAATGAAGGAGATTCCACAATCAAAATTGCAAAACTTGAAAGCTTCCGAGTCGGGTATGAACATCTGAAAATGGAAGAAGATGAAAGGATTTCTGCTTTTATGGAAAGAGTAAATGAAATTGTTTTGGGTATTAAATGTTGTGGAGGAACCTTGAGTGAGGATGAAATTGTTTCAAAAATCTTAAGAGGTTTGCCACTGACATATAAAATGAAGGTTACTGCTATAAATGAGTTAAGAACAATGCCTAATACATTAGTAACTAGGGATACATTGATTGGAAAACTTTCAGCCTTTGAAATTGAGGAATTTGGTCTTGTTGCTACTATAAAGACTGATTTGGCTTTTAAAGCATCAACATCATCTGCTCCATCATTTGACAAATCAAGCTGGAGAGCCTTTTATGCAAGAGAACTTGAAGAATCCAGAAAGGAGAATGAAGAGCTTGAAGAACTTGAAGCACTATTTGCAAGAAAAATGCCAAAAGGTCCAATTGGAAGTAAGTATGAAGGTAAAGCACCATTTAAATGTTTTAACTGCAATAAGATTGGTCATATGGCTTCAAGATGCCCTGATAGACATGCTAGACTAAGAGAAGAAGCTAGAAGAACATACAAGCCTAATCCTGAATATCAGAGATACAGATTTAAAAAGAACAAAGATAAATCTTGTTACATTGCTGATGAAGGTGTGACTGATGATTCTGATGAGGATCCAGAAGACAATGGATGGGTTTTTGTTTCTATAACAGAAGATCAACTGGCACCTACTGCTCAACTGGTAGAACAAGCCCTAGCAGCTAAAGTTGAAGCAAAGGATGAATGGATTATTGACTCGGGATGCTCACATCATATGACTGGAGACAAAGGTAGATTCTTGAACTTTCAAGAATACAATGGAGGTTTAGTAAGATTTGGAGATGACAAAGCCTGTTCAATCAAAGGTAAGGGTTCAATATCTCTTGATGGTAAGCATAACACTGACAATGTCTACTATGTTGAAGGATTAAAGCATAATCTTTTAAGTATTGGTCAATTAGTTGAGAAGGGATTTCAGTTACAATTTAAAAATGGAAAATGTAAAATCATGAATAGAATTGGTTTGGAAATTGCAACCGGTAATCAGACTAGAGGCAATATCTTTCATTTGAATAACAGTGAAAAGGCATGCTTAATTGCACATATAGATGAAAGTTGGTTATGGCATAAGAGATTATGTCATGTAAACTTTGATTGCATGGTAAAAATCAGTACTTCTAAGGCAATTACAGATCTACCTAAAATTGTGAAACCTCGGAATACAATTTGTAAGGAATGTCAATTTGGAAAAAAAGTTAGAGGTAGTTTCAAAAGTATTCCAGAAAAATCCAATAATGCTCTTGATTTAATTCACACTGATTTATTTGGTCTAGCTAGAACTAGAAGCTTACAAGGTGATAGATATTTCATGCTAATTATTGATGATTATTCTAGAATGTGTTAGGTTACTTTTCTCAGAGAGAAATCAGAAGCACTTGGAAAGTTCAAACTATTCAAAGCAATGGTTGAAAATGAAACCGGTAAGAAAATCAAATGTTTAAGATCAGATCAAGGAGGAGAATTCACATCTAAGGACTTTAATACATTCTGTGAAGTGAATGGAATCAGAAGACAGTTATCAGCACCTCAGACACCATAGCAGAATGGAGTTGTTGAAAGGAAAAACAGAACTATCTTGGATGTAGCTAGAAGTATGTTATCAGAAGCAAATCTACCACATGTATATTGGAGAGAGGCAGTTAGCACTGTTGTCTATACATTCAACAAAGTTCACATCAAAGGTGAAACCAGTAAGACCCCTCATGAACTATGGTTTGGTAACACTCCTACTCTCAAGTATTTCAGAATTTTTGGAAGTAAATGTTATATTAGAAGAGATGAGTATATTGGCAAATTTAATCCTAGAAGTGATGAAGGAATATTTCTTGGTTATTCATCTAAGAGCAAGGCATATAGATGTTTTAATAAATGATTGCAGAAAATTGTTGAGAGTACAAATGTAAAGATTGATGAACAATTCAGAGGAACTTCAAGGTATATAGACTCTGAACTGGCAACAAAAATTGTGACAAATGAACCTATACTGAATCCACCAGTATAGAATGAAGATCCAATTATCTTGGTATCATCAGAAGATTCCACAATAATTGAAGAACAACAGCCAACTAAGACACCCCGGTATGTAAGATTTAATCATTCTGAAGATCAGATAATTGGAAACAAATTTAAAGGAGTTATGACAAGAGGAAGATTGGCAAATGAAGAGGTATGTCTTATTTCTCAAATTGAACCATCATCTATCAATGAGGCATGTGAAGATAAATTTTGGATTAAAGCTATGGAAGAAGAATTAGGACAAATTGAGAAAAATAATACTTGGACATTAGTTCCCTGGCCTAAAGATAAAAATATAATTGGAACTAAATGGGTATTTAGAAACAAACTTAATGAAGATGGTAAGGTTGTCAAAAATAAAGCAAGACTAGTGTGTAAGGGATATTCTCAGAAAGAAGGAGTTGATTACAATGAAACCTTTGCACCGGTAGCCAGAATTGAGGCAGTTAGATTATTCTTGGCTTTTGCAGCTCACAAGGACTACAAAGTTTATCAAATGGATATTAAATGTACATTTTTGAATGGAGATCTTGAAGAAAAAGTATATATTGAACAACCTAATGGATTTTCTTTGATAGATGACAATGATATGGTTTGCAGGTTAAGAAAAGCTCTGTATGGATTGAAACAAGCCCCACGAGCTTGGTATGCAAGGTTGGATAAGTATCTTTTGAAGATTGGTTTTACTAAAGGAAATGTAGATAGCAATTTATATTACAAAATAACTAATGATGACATCTTGATTATTGAAGTATTTATTGATGATATAATCTTTGGAGGAGAAGATGGATTATGTAAGGAATTTTCTCTTGAAATGTAGCAAGAATTTGAAATGTCTATGATTGGAGAAATAAAATTCTTTTTAGGTTTGGAGATTTCTCAGACTGATAGAGGTATATTTTTGAGTCAATCCAAGTACTTGAAAGAATTACTAAAGAAATTTGGGATGGAAAACTCTAAACCGGTAAGCACACCTATGACTACAAATGACAAATTATCTCAAAGGGATGAATCTACACCTGTTAATCCAACTAGATACAAATCTATGATAGGAGGTTTACTGTATTTGACACAAACTAGGCCTGATATTATGAATGCAGTATGTATTGTTTCTAGATTTCAGAGTAATCCTAGGGAAAATCATGAATCAGCAGTAAAAAGGATTTTTCATTACTTACAAGGCACAGCAAATCTTCGATTATGGTATCCTAGAGATGAAAATTTTGATCTATGTGCATACACATATGCAAATTGGGCAGGAGATGTAGATGATAGAAAAAGCACCACTGGAGGAGCATTCTTTCTTGGAAAGAAATTAGTTTCTTGGTTGAGTAAGAAATAGAGTTGTACATCTTTATCAACAGCAGAATCAGAATATGTTGCAGCAGCAACTAACTATACACAGGTATTATGGCTTAAGCAAATGTTGAAAGACATAAAGGTAAAATGCAAGGAACCCATTACTATATACTGTGATAACACTGCAGCAATTGATATATCTAAGAATCCGGTATTAAATTCTAAAACAAAACATGTTTCTATCAAACTGAATGTTCTAAGGGAAAAAGTTGAAGAAAAGGAGATAAAACTGGTTTATGTGAATACTAAAGACAGCTTGCAAATATTTTCACAAAACCTTTACCTAAGGAGACTTTTGAATATCTCAGAGATCAGCTTGGAGTCATACCACCACCAATAGAGACTTAGACAATTGATGATTGTCATCAACTGGTAGAATTAAAAAGAGAAATCTTTTTACTCCGGTATTTGATGAGGAAGCTACTTCTCAGGGGGAGTAGTTGGTATTTTGTATGAACTTGACTTTGGCATTTGATGTCAAAGGGGGAGAGATATCTATGGAAAAACACATTATATTTTTGGGGAGAGATTTTGAAAAACACATTTAAGGAGAAATTGGTATGAGTGATTGGTATTGAAAATAAATCTTTGGATAAACACATGTTACTCCCAGGGGGAGAAATGGAGATTGTTGGTTTTTGTATTTGGCATTTCTGTTTTAGCACTTTGATGGTTTTTCCATCTTGTGTTGCCATCAATGCCAAAGGGGGAGATTGTTGGTATTTTGGTATGGTTTTGTCATTGATGTCAACACCTACTTTGGAGATCCAGCAATATTCACTGGCAAGCAAGTAAACTATCCAACAGTTATTGGTATATGGTTCACCGGCAGGATATATTGTTCACCGGTACCTGGAATGAAATGGAAGACACTTGGTAATGTCAAACACATCATGTGGACACTTTGTTTTGAAGAATTAATCATTGGTATATTCATATTTGCATATTTGCTTTTACCGGCAAATAGATCCAGGTTATCTAGGGTTACACTGGCAGGTTTATCTTTTCCAGATCAGCATGGCATGCTATGGAGATGATTTATTATTGTTGTAAATGCATTTAGCCAACATGCTTAATTGGTTATTGCATCGGATATTATATTGTATGTAAAATGTTTTATTGTAATATCTTGTAGAGCCGACCTACTAAAATTGGTCTTAGGGTATGGTATAAATGTAAGATCTTATTTGTAAGATCAAGTGTGGAATGCGAAAAAGAATTAAGTGAAGGTATATGCAAGATCAAGCAGGGATATACATGAAGACATCATTTGAAGGTGAAGTTAGGTTTTTGTAAAAGCTTATCAGCATTACACCGGTACTGAATCCAGCATATGAAGATGCTATTTTGTGCAAT
Organism: Cryptomeria japonica; assembly: GCF_030272615.1. Taxonomy (NCBI): domain Eukaryota; kingdom Viridiplantae; phylum Streptophyta; class Pinopsida; order Cupressales; family Cupressaceae; genus Cryptomeria; species Cryptomeria japonica. The sequence continues at coordinate 570,884,171 of NC_081415.1, read as the reverse complement.
ACATTCTTATTGGATTTAACCATCCAACTGTAGTCAATGTGACTCCCATTTTGTGATTGAGCAGTGAGCTCTATGCTATTGGCCTTTCTGCATGTGCAGACCCCATTTATGTACACTTACTATCTGCAGTAGTATCATCTGATTGTGGGTAAGGTTTCCCACCGTTGTTTTTCCCCTTACAGGATTTCCACGTACAAATATTGGTGTTATGTGTTTTGGATGACTTTATGTTTATGTTTCATGCATTAATCCTTACCAGTATAGCAATTTATTGTTAACACTATCTACCAGCATACTTAACTGGTTTACTGGTATTAAGCATTATGTTGGTTAATAAGTTTTTTGGTTTGAATTTATTAGACAATTGATTCACCCCCCCCCCTCTCTCAGTTATCTCCAAGACCTAACAGTTCAGACACAAGAAAAGAAATCCAAGAATACAAATGCTTATATCTACCAATAAATGCAATCACTTTTTCTTGAACACCTTGTTTTTTATTATGAGAAAAATAGGTTTTGAAGGGACCCAGAACCCTTTACAAAATATTAAAAAAGATAGATCAAATAGAGTCCAATCATAATAGTATTATAGCAAAAACATCCAAACAGGACTGAGAGACAATAGAAGACAAACAAAATACTACTCGGCCCACAAAAAGAGCAAAAGGCCATCAAAATTACAGCACAGAATCAGCAATAGAAAAAGATTAACCCAATTTTTTAAGGTTCTCCTCAACATTAGCACTAAGTTGGTGCATCTTCTTGGTGGCATTCTTCAAGTCCAGAATATCCTGAGGCATCTCAATGGCTTTCTTCTTCACACTGGCACAAGTGTGCTTTCCTAGAAGACTCGAATCATCGGCACCAACAACCATATCCTTATCCATGTCCACAACAACCCTGTCCATGTGAGCTTTATGCATCTTGCTGACCATGGTAGACATAGTGTCTGTAGAATCCTTCACAATGTTCTGACTAGTTTCCATAATTCCCCTGAGGTTAGTCTCACACTTTTCAATTTTAGCCTCCATATCCTTAATTTTTTTGTCAGATATTTCCTTAGCACATTAAGTAGCTTCCATATTCTTGGCCAAACAATTTGTCATTGCCTATTTTTCACTTTCAATCCACAAAACACCAACTGAAGTACCCTCAACCATCTCTTTACCAGGATCAAAAGGGTGAGCTCTCACCGTACTATGCAGTAAATCTTTAGCATTAGCCTGCATTACTTCCATCTTGGAAGATAAAGACTGCTTCTTAAGATTGTTGTTTTTCATTTCATAGATACCCATATGAAAAGATGGAAAACCTCCAAAGAGCATTTTTTGGCAACATTATGCACATCAAATGGTACTCCTATTTAGGATGAAAATCCTGAGGGGAAAAATCCGTCGAATCCTGAGAATTCTGCTCCGAGCCATGAGAGGAAGATGACACCTCAACATTTTGAGTTTGGTCCATGGAATCATGGTCATCAGAGCTATCAAAAACCTTCAAAGTGGCTTTTTGAGATTTACCCTTGGGTGTTTACTCAAGCCTTCCCCACCAGCACCAGGGGAACCCTTACTCACACCCACAGCAACCATCTGCGCCCTAGTTTTGGTCTTTTTGCTAGAATGAGGTGCATAATCCCCATCAACATTATTAGTTTCTCATCCTTCCAACTCTAATTCCTCACTAACATCAATTTTTTAAGAAAAAATAGGGGATGGCTTACTAGGGTTTTCAAAAGCCCTAGCTTTCAAATGCTCAAAAATCAGAGCAATTAAACCTTGGTGTAAAATAGGATTAACATGGGGGTTTTCCTTGAAATCGGCAATACTTGCATTCAAAGAAGACGACAAATAAAATGGAAATAAAATTTTCTCATTAAGACGAAAATGGTTAAGGAACACAAAGTGATACCCGTAAATTTTAGTGAACCCGTCGTCCAGAGTGAATAACTCCGTGATCACCTTTAGAAGCCCCCACCATATGGCTTTAATCTACTTCAACTCGAAATAGGTCTTATTGGCTTTCACCATGCGTTCACATTCCTTCTCCTTCTTGGGGAATCTCTTCACAACAGCATCAGATAGTTTTCTCTCTCTGTAAAAGTTAATCCCCTCCATAGACATCCCCGTCACTTCAGCAATAAGTTATTCATTAATATCAATCACCATACCAAATAGAAGCACCTTACCATCCTTTCATCCCTTCACAAATTATCTTGTAGCACTTTGGTTGTGCCCATTCAACTTCTCTAGAAAAGTCACCACACCCCCCTTCTGAAATCTATGCCAAATGGTAGGATTCTTCTTCCAATTAGCACATTTAGGAGGTTCCACCTGGCGCCACTAACCCACCACAGTATTAAAACTCAGCTCAAAGAAAGCCAACTTCAGAATAACAAGGTTTGCAACACAAAAACCAACAACGACTTCAAAATCAAATAACACCCATAAAGCATGTGAAGCCTAGCAGTAATAATAGCAACTTAAGGTGGCCAACCCAAATGTTTGCCATAAAATGATGACAAAATTAATAACTTTCATCATAAAAAATAGTAGGGATCTCCTCGTATCTACCATGTGTTTGATCCTACATAAGGAGTGACCGAACCTCAAAATCCAAGGTGGCTTCATTAAACCACACCTTCCTAGTGTTAATTATAACCCCTGTGTTAGCGAAATAGTCCGCTACACAATTACCTTCTCTGAAGTTATGTGAAATATAAAACTCCTCGAAAGTATTTATTATATTCTTGGAGGAATTAATAATATTTTCAATCATCCATGAAGGTGAAATTTTCCCCTTAAGACATTGAATAATATTATTTGAGCCTCCCTCAATCCACACCAACCTGCATCGAAGTTGCTTAGCAATTTGCAAATTTTGGAAGGCGCCCATGGCTTCAACAAGGTGGTTGGTCTGTGTACCCATGGGGAGTGCCACTGCTACAATACACCTACCATTCTCATCACTTATCACTCCCCCACACCCAGCCAGCCCAATATTTCGCTTACCTACCCCATCAAAACTAATTTTAACCCAATCTGAAGGAGGAAAATTCCACACACAGTTATCTCTAGTCTTATGCTTATGTCTATGACATTTAGGAAGAACCAATCTCCATTCCTTAGAAACAACAATCTCAAAGTCTTTGATTAGGTTTGAGGAGTACAAGTATCCAGCATTGAAAACTATATTAACATTCTTAGAAATAGCCCTGCAAATCTTTTTAACAACCACATTAGGGGGGATAGAGGATTCTCAAAAAACATGATTATTTCTTTCCTTCCAAATCCCCGAAGAAACATGAGGGAAAATAAAGGACCACAACAACTTGATGGAAGAATTAGAAGAGGGGCATCTCCACTATTGAAAGAAATCCAAAATTTGTTGAGGGAAGACCCAACTGAGGCCCCACTTTTGGAACACACAGCTCCAAATTTCAAAAGCAAAAGAGTAGTGAAGAACCAAATGAGAAACCGATTCCTCCTCTTGCAAGCAAATAAAACATCTATTGGGGAGAAAAAAACCCCTTCTACATTAATTATCAATAGCAAGAATTTTATTTTGAAGCATAAGCCAGAAAAAAATGTTAACTTTAGAAATAAGGTTCTTCACCCAAACTTTCACCCAGTAGGGAGGGACAAGGAGCAAGAGATAGCAAAGAAACAATAGATTCCACTGAGAATCGGCCAGAAGAACTACCCTTCCAAATCAGAGAGTCCTTAGAGTTCAAACAAGGGAAACAAGAGAGAAGAGATAGATGGATAGGAAACAAGGGAGGAAAAGCCTCTGAAAGATTAACCCAGCCAGAATCTCTCTAGTAATTAGCAACAAAAACACCAAAAGCATCTTTGCAATCATCCATAAAAAGAGAAAAATCTGGGAGATCGTAGAGAGAACCAAAAGGGAGCCATGAATCTTCCTAGAATCTAATAGTCTTGCCATCTCCCAACTTCCAAAAACTTCCCTTTGAAGCAACCTCTGTGGCCTTAAGCACATTATTCCAAAGAAAAGAACCAAAAGGGCGAGCGTCCACATTAAAAAATTCTTGAAAAGAGGGGGAGCAGAACAAATACTTACTATGCCATATCAAGTTTCATTCATAGTTGTTTTAAAAAAATCTCCAAATTTGTTTAGCCAAAAGAGCTTGATTAAAGGATCAGATACTTTGAACACCTAGGCCTCCTCCAACTTTAGGTATACAAACACTCTCCCAAGCAAGAAGAGGCATACACTTTTTCTCCTCCACCCCAGACCAGAGGAACCGCTTTTGACTTCTTTCAATAACTTCAGCGATTTTGGAAGGGATTTTGAAGAGACTAAGAGCATAAACAAGGAGATTTTGAAGAGTTGAACTTTCCCAGCCTGACTTAATAAAGCACCTTTCCAACAAGCCAATTTTTTATTAAATCTTTCAATCAAAGACAACCAAAAAGAATTCAGTGATTTCAAGCAAAGAGGGAGGCCCAAATAAGTGGAAGGAAAAGAATTGATAACACAGCCAATAATATCTGCAATCCTTCTTTGTTTGATATCCAGGGTATTGAAAAATAAAAGATAGCTTTTACTCCAATTTATCAACTGACTAGATGCTTTTCTATAAAGATCAATAGCATTCTTCAAAGTTCTAGCTTCCTTGATAGAAGAACTTCCTAATAAAATAGTATCATCAAGAAACTGCTGGTGGGAGCACACAAAACTGGATGAAGATGGTCTCAAACCCTGGAAAGAGTCACATGTTACTAGTTTAAACAAATACATGCCAAGAGCCTTCGCCATAATAGTAAAGAGGATGGGAAAAATCGGATCCCCATGTCTCAAATCTTTGGAAGATTTGAAAAAGAGAGAAGGGGATCCATTAACAAGAACCGCAAAGGAAGGAGTGGAGACCAGCTACCAAATGAGCTTAATAACTCTTTCACAAAATCCAAGCGCATGAAGGATTCTGGAAAGAAAAGGCCAATCAACTCTATCAGAAGATTTAGAAAGAACCAACTTCATAAGAAAGCCCTCTTTACGAGACACCTACAAGGAATGGATGTTCTCATGCACAGTAATGATAGAATCCAGAATTTGTCTACCAAGGACAAATCCATTATATTGAGGACAAATGATATCTGGAAAGATGGACAAAAGCCTCAGTATGAGAACCTTAGAAATAATCTTATAGAATGAATTAAGAAGGCTTATTGGGCAGAAGCTATTCGTAAAATCATCCCCAACACATTTTGGAATCAGCACTGAGTTCTTTGAGTAATGATCCAGCTCCAAAAAACTCTTTCACCCCATCTAAAACATCCTTCTCCACAATATTCCAAAAATATTGAAAGAAAAACAACAAAAAACCATTTGGACCTGGGGCTTTGTTACCATCAAAAGAAAAGACAGCAACTTTAATTTCATCTTTAGAGCAGTCAGAAACTTATTATGCTCTTCTTTTAGGATAGAGGGAATGGCTCCCAAAAGAGAATTCTGAGCATCAACATCCAAATTAGCCTCAGTTGAGATAAGGGAAGAAACAAAACCACATATTTCCTCCTCTTTAACACCTTGTTTACAATGCATCAAATCAGTCAAAGTAACTTTAGGACCAATGTTACTATGAAATTGTTGAATAAAAGCATTAGCCAATTATTGAAAAGAAGTAATAGAATAATGAGGTAAAGAAAAATACCATGAAAATCTCTATCCCTTAATTTTCTAGTAAACAATTTCGCTAACAATATTTGATCATGAGAAAATTCGCTACACAAAATTTGGAATGTTTTAACATGATTTAAGGGATCACCTTTTCAATTATAAAGTTCCAGTTGAGGGACTTCTACATGTTTAGGAGGGATAACTCTAACAATGTCATTGGATAATGGGCTCACTACATCAAATGTGGGCACATTATACTTAGATTGATTCATAGAAGCTATTTCTTTTTGTAAGGAAGACATTGTTTGGGCTAGACTATTGATTGTAGCTTCGATAGAAGGATTGAAATTAGACATCATGGATTGAGAGGGAGGAGTAACATTGTTGAATGAAGGAAGGGATTGAGAATAAGGAGGTGGGACACTATGATAAGTAGGCAATGTAGAAGGTCGGGTAACACATGGAAGACTCATAGGAGGAATGAAGGAATTATGATTAAAGGAATTTCCCCCTTGACTAACATTTAGAGATGGTGTATGTGATTGGGTAACAAGCGGAACACTCATGGTAGGAGGAATAAAAGTAGAGGGATTGCCCCCATGACTCACTTGTCGGTATGACATTTTGTGTACAGGTAGCCATGATGTTTGATGTGAAGGTAGGAACACTAGTCATAGGAGTTGTCAAAGGAATGGAATGATTAACTTGACTAAAAGCTTGTGTATATCCTAGGTTTTTTAGCACAACTCTTCATAGGCATGATGTTAGAATAAAAAATATGAGCAATACCATGCAAGCTATCAACACCATGTTTATCACTTTGAATCGTTTGTTTTAATCCTTCAATCAATGGAAAAGCCCCACTTTCTGGGTATTCTTGACTCATCCATTCTTGAAGATTGTCAAATTGATTTTCCATCTTCGCCAATTGGTCAACGAATACCCTAGTTAATGATTCCTCCACATCATGAGAATTATCAAGAGGATAAAGGGGGGTATCTATAGGATTGGAAGAAACATCAATATGCTCATTGAAAAAGATATCCAAATTAGGCTCCATTTCCTCAGTAATTAAACCTTGGGTAGCCTTCATTCTACAACTTCTTCTTACAGGGATACTATAGGTAGGACTAATAGAGTAAAACTCATGCACTAAGGGAGGGGAATTGAAAATTTGAATTTTGAAATTTAAGTTGAAAAATAACTGAATAATACAAAATTATAGGAAAATGATTAGCCAATTAGATGAACAAATTAATTGAAAAAACAATAATACAATCTCCTAGGAAATTGAAATTTATCCAAAGGTGGCTGAATTTAAAATTAGGGCCTAGTGAAAATGACCTCTTAATTTTTAATATTTGAAAATTGAAAGGAGGGAAGATTAAATTTAAAATTAGGGTTGTGAAAAACTAACCTCTTAATTTTAAAAAATTTGAAATCTTGAAACATTGCATAAATAAATTTAAATTTAAAAAATCAGGGTGTATTTGATTAACCACTTAATGTTAAAATTTAAATTGGAAATGTTGAAATTCAAATTTTGTTTTCGACCTTAGGGCGACCTAAAATCAATAAAATTTCACAAATATCTAGAATTGGACAGAAAAATACAGTCAAAACAAACTCCTAAAATTTGAGGAGAAAAATTCGAGACCAGGTAGCTAGCTACTTGATCCAACCAACTTTTTACCAAATTTTTGAAGAAGCAAGATATTATGATTTTGATGTGAATTCTAGAAGGATATGGAAATTGGAGATGTCTAGATATGTGAAATAAGGCCTTGAAAGTTCAAATAGGACACACTTAGGATGTTTAATAAAATGATTAATTGAAGGAAAGAAACAAAAAAGGGCACTCTTAAGGTTAAGGACCAACTTTTATGAGCTTTAGATCTAATTAAATTGATTAAATGCTTAAAGATAAATTTGAAACTGTACAAGATTAATTTAAATTTTAAAATTAGGGTTTGTTGTATAAACCGCTTGATTTTAAAAAATTAAATTTAAAATTTAAATGTTATAAGGTGGGAATTTGAATTTTGAAATTGAAGCAAGGATTCAAATTTGAAAATTAATTCAAGATCTACACAATCCACAAGTTCAACTTTATTTAAATTAAAAACTACGGTTTTTTTTATTTGACCACTTAATTTTAAAAATCTTGAAAATTCAATATGTAAATGAAAACTTGAATTGTAAAATTGCAGAGTTCTCAGATCTGAAACAATCAATCCAATTTAGACAAATCACAAGATCAATTATTGAATCTAAAAATTAGGGTTTTCATGAATTTAACTTCTAAATTTTTTAAAATCATAAGGAAATTAAACTTGTAATTTAAAATTTGAATTTTAAATTGCATACAGTCAAATCTTAAAATAAAAATCAGAATTAAGGGTGTAAGGAGTCGGATTCACCAAAATGTAAAGGGGAAAATTAGGTGACTTGGCAATTTGCAACAATGAAGGAGAAATCACCAAATCACCTATTTTTGCTTTTGGGGAGATGATGCCTTTACATTCAAAAGAGGAGGTAAATCCACTAGATTCAGTCACTAATCAAATTAGGACTGAATCCTAAGTAGATTGATTGAAATGGAATATGTTTGACCCTCTTTTGTAAGTTGACTAGTTGAATTAAAACTAAGTGCTAGAAATGAAGACAAATATGAAAAAACAGTGAGCTACATATCTAGGATTTCGCTGTGCACCTAGATCTAAGAAGTTTGAGATGATTTAGAGTTGCTCTGCAAAATCTGTCAAAAGTAGCAGGGACCATGTGTCCGAACCAGGATGCCCACCCTCTTGGTCCTCTGAACTTTTTGTGCATCGAAAGGGTTCTTCCATCTCTGGAAATAAAGCTTAATTCCAGAGGTACAGCTGCGCACCTGCTTTCTACACACAAGAGAAATGGAAATGTGTTGGGAATAGGGATTTGCTATTAGGTCAAACACTGATTTTGGAATTAACCAAGTGGTTGAAATAATGTAATTGAAATGACTGGAAGTAGAAATCCTCCTCTTTGAGGGGATGTTGAATTGATTAAAAATAAAATGCTTATACATCCTTGTGAAGTTTTGCTTGCCTCCACATGGAATTATGACTTCATAAATTAGAATGATGATCTCCTCTTTGCTTGAAATCTTGACTCTATTCTTGCTCCAAAACTTGAAGAAAGACTAAAAATGCTTAAGTGCGCTTGAATGCTTGATCTCTTAGATGCTTGAATACCTCTTATGTGTACATTATAGATGATCAAATGAGAGGAGAAATCCTCTTATATACTTGCTAGTAAGATGAATTTGTTGTCAATTTAGAGGAATTGATTATGTGTTGCATTGATGTTTGTCATTGATGGCAACACCGGCTACACTAGTTGCTTTGGTTGTTTATCGATATCCTTTTGGTCCCGATAGGATGCTTGGTTTTTGGTTGGATTAGATCATGTTGATCCAGTATACTCCAGTATGCCTTGGCTTGAAGAATTATTTTGGATTGGCCATTCATGTGTTCTTGATGTGTATCACAGTCAATTGGTATTTATTTGATGTTCCAAAAGCTATCACTTGTTCTAGTAAGCCTTTTGGTTATCGGTGAGGCTTTCACCGACAGAGCTTTGATGAAGATCTTTGATGTTATGCATAAGTGGTGTTGGTGTGGATTCTAGTAGAGATTCAGGATACTGATGGTGATCATGTTCGAGACTTGGCTGATTGGGATCATTGCATTTGGTATCGGACCTATTCTATTCCAGGTTATATTATCTAGGTTATGGACCGGTTTATGTAACGTGCTAGTTGATGTTCCTGATGCGTTACCAATGAGATTTAAGGATTGGTTTATATTGTTTTCAGCCTAAGATGACTTGGATTGTCATTAGATTACGGGTTTAAGTTATGAATTTATTGTGTTATCTTTTAGGTGGGCGACCTAATTATTTAGGTCTCAGGTTGGTATAAATATGATGTAAGATCTCTTTGTAGATCATGATACAAAATAGAAGATCATGTATGGTGTAAGATTATGTGAATAATATTGTAATCATTCATGTAGAGGATTTGGTCGATCATAGGTGATCAAGTTGGGATTGTGGAAGAGTTTTTAGGCCTCTGGTATTGAGCTTAAACAAAATTGTACTCATGCATGAGGGATGCTATAGTTGCAGTTCAATTTTCATTCTGGATTGTCCGATATTTTATGTAGTCAGTGAGACTCCTTCTATGATGAGCAGTGTGCTCTAGGTTGTTGGACTTCCTACATGTGCAGGCCCCTTATTATAATATTTATTCATCTGATCAGTGGATAGATATTGTGGGTCTCCAATCCCACCGTGGTTTTTCATCTTTGAGGTTTTCCATGTATAAATTTATGGTGTTATGGTGTTCATCTTTGTGATTACATTTTTGCTTATTGTTGTATTCTTTTATGTTTACCGGTTGATAAGTTGTTGAATTAACAAGGTTAAATTTCTCCATTCCGGTAGAACATTGATTCAACCCCCCCCCCTCTCTCAGTGTTCTTGAATCCCAATAGAATTAATTAATTTTTCGGTATAAGCTGACAAGAGGAGTGTTTTCTACTCAAATTTGAGATGGGTCAAGGGGTCCAATTTAGGTCCCCTTTAAGGAGGACCATGGCACCACGCCCTAGTCCTAGTGAGGACTAAGGTGTGGCACCTTGGTCCTACCCTATTTTGGGGCAGGATCAAGGTGGCCCAATGTGGTGCACCTTTGAGATGATTGGTATTTTTGACATGTGTGAGCATAATCAGGTCTTTGATCAGACCGAGGGGCACAAACACTAAGGCGAAGACCCAAATGTGATCAAAAATTGTGAGGGGTACGATTTTAGGATGCTACAATGGGGTGGTGATGATTTCATTGTCAATTATCTTGTAACTTAAAATATAATAATTGCGGTAGTTGCTCTAGACCTTACTATTAAGTACTAGCATCCAACTTTTATCTAAAGATTAAAGTATTTGTATTTTGTATGTATATATTTTTTAATAAAATTATTTAATTTGTATTTATGTTGTTAAATAGTTTCAAATTTTAAAAGGTTTTCAATTATGAGTTATAAACAATTATATGTTTAATTTTTTTAATCTTGGTTCATTTTAATTACCTCATATAATTTGAAGATTATTCATACAATCTAATTGAAAAATAATAAAACATATTCACATATAGGTCACTAATGTTTCAATGGTATTTGTTGACAACTTTGTATATACATTATTAGTAATAGTTGTAGGCCTCTTTTCTTGGGGTGTAGACATCTAAAAATGACCTACCTTAATTAAATAAATATAATTATTTATTTAATTATTTTACCATAATTTCCTATATTAATTAAATAAATATTTTTATTTAATTCATTCATTCATTATCTTTTTCCACTATTAATTAAATAAATATTTATATTTATTTGATTAATTCATTAGCCTTTTCTTTTCTAAATCAAATAAATCTCTATTATTTATTGAATCCCGCCTCTTTCCTATATTAAATAAATATTTTTATTTATTTATTTAACTTGGCCCCTTTCGTCTATTAATTAAATAAATTATTTTATTTATTTATTTAATTCATTAGATTTTTTGTCTTTAATTACATCCCTCCAACTTGTCCACATGGATCACAATCTAAATTTGTAGGCATGTGACAAGTGTCAAATTCCTCTTTATTCACTTCGTCTTTTCTCAAATGTCCACATTTATTGAATCTAAAATTCAACCCACCACTTAATCTTATCCATCCATTTCAAATCAGCCTCTTAATCCTATTCACTCTTACCTACCACTCAACCTCGTCCCTTCATCTTTACCTACCCTCTAATCCTATTGATTCTCTTTTAACTATGTGATCATGGCTAATCATTCTTGAACCTCTTAATCTAAACCCTCCATTCTCATGTTGATTTTTATAAAAGAGGCTTCTTCCTCTCATTCTACAACACGCATAGCTTGAGCATGCCTACACTATGCCAAAATTATTTTAGTCATACATCATCACAATCATAGCTTTACATCATCATAGCCACTATCCATTCCTCTTTGAGTTTTTATGCAAGTGCATATAAATCTGAGAGCAAATACCATCAATATAAAATCATGGAGGATGGGAGATCAATAGAGACAAGCCCACTGTGTATGTGAAGGTATATTTAGTTATTTTATTTTATTTTCATGCATTCTATGTTTTTATTGATTGTTTGTTGAATTAGTTTATAGATCTATGTCACTGGTTGAATCTTACTAGGTTTTACAAATTGGTACAAATACAACATACAAATTTTGGCACACCCAGTGTGACCCTAGTCCCTTATTACTAATAATTTTCTTAGAGTTGTGAAGCATTTTCAAAAGTTGCAGGTCGAATTTGCAATGATTCTTCATTTTTCTAGGTTTTTGTCACGTTTTTGTGAGGTCTTGTTGTGTTTTTATTTTTTGCAACTAGGTTTTAGTATGTTTCAGCATTTTAGTCTTACTACATTTTTGTAAATTATTGCTACATTTTTGCATATTATTGCTGCATTTTTGCATGGTTTTGTCACATTTTTGTTTTGTAGTTTTTTAGATTGTGGGTTTTGTTTCTGCGTATTTGCACATTCTTGCTTCATTTTTGTTAGTTAGTTCTATTTTTTTGTTCCCTACTATCGCATTTTTGTTCACAATTTTTTGAGTTGCATATTTGTAGGGTTAATCTTCCTACATTTTTGGCAGTCTTACAATATTTTTATTAGGTTCTATTGTGCTTTTACATTGTCTGGTGGTATTTTTGAAGGTTTATGTTTATAGGTTTGCAGGATTCTGTTGTTGCATTCTTGCATCTTCTACCTGCATTTTTTAGTCTTCTAGTTGCATATATGAAGGTTCTTGTTACTTTGTTAGGTATACCTATTTTTCTAAGTTATATTTCTAGGTTTTTGTTTTAAATTTCTACACTTTTCAGATTTAGTTTTTTTTAAGCTAACCCTTGATACTAGCATATGGTTCAATTGATCCTTCAGCCATCCAAGTCCAAATCCAAAAAGAACCAAAAAAATTATTTGTAAAGGCAAATTTAATTTTTTTTCTTTGTGTGCTTGTGTAGATTAAAAATTCAGTTTCTTAACGTTTAAGTGTATTCTATGTTTGGTGCACTTGCACATCTATGTGTGGGCTTGAACTATTATGTGCATATCCTCTCCCCTCTCCTTTGTGGACCTTGGATTCAAGAGAAACGTATTACAATGCTTGATTTTCCTTTTTAGTAGGAGCTTTTCCTACAGAATTCATCACCTTAGGGTTTTGCCTCAAGCACATAACTCCAACAAGCTATATAAAGGGATAGAAGCGAAAGCTTGAGTCCAAACATAGCATGTACCTTGCGTGTGTGTGCTAGTGTTCCCTAATGATACAAGACACTTAATGGTAAGGGTTTAGGTCTAATCATATAAAGATTGATTGACATATACTAAGCCTCCACGTGTATAAAATTCCAGGTGCAAGTGTTCTTGGAGCCCTTACTATGAATCGGGTGTAGGTTTTCTTGGATCCTCTTTTTACTTGATTGGTTCAAGGTGTGTGGATCATACCCTATAGATATTCCTTATGTACCTCCCATAATAAGTTATAAATCTCTCATGTTATAAGGTTTATTTTAAACCTTTTGGGGTAAGAGGAAAGGTGAACTAGTTGTTAGCTAAGCTTATGCTACCAGGCTCATGCCATTGGACCTTTGGTTGTTGATTGTGGATGGGTATTTTATTGATGTGGGAGCCATGATCAAGTAGCATCTTGATAGACTTATAAACCACTGAGAGGGGGGTGAATCATGACACCAAAAACAATACTACTTTAAACACTGACCCGTAGATATACTTAATAAGTTTACTCAATACTATGCATGCAATCCAAAATAATATTAAAGCATCCACAATAAGTAAAACATTCACCATAACATAAGTTTTTATATGTGGAAAACCCAAATGGGAAAAACCACGGTGAGATGGGACTCACAAGTTAACTATCTGCAGTAATAGGTAACTGACCGGTTAAGGTCTACAAAAGTTGCTTTGCTAGGAGTGAATCCTATTAAAGATCCCAAAGCTTTGTAAGGATATATACCCTATTAAAGGTAGTACCCTATTAGGAGTAACCTCGATAGAGGATTTCTAAATCCAAACTAATGGATCACCTTGTTAAAGGATTTATACAATGAAGCTTGTTAGAGCTTATCCGGTTAGAGGATTTGACTGTTGTAGTGATTAGAAAACATGTGGTGTGATATAGAAGTAGCACAACTTGCTTGAATAGATCCTCTTCTGCGCACTCAAAATTGCATAACCAACATATTCTGCAATGCCTTCAACAACTTAACACTTCTATCTTCGCATCAAATCATCACATATCATATCCTCAAAATAGTTCATCATAATGTCATTATATAGACATTTAGATTTCATGTCAGCCTTAGAAATTATATCACAATTTCCTACGTGCAGTGTATCTAGACAATCAAACATAACTCATCACAAATTACTGCCAAAATTTGTCAGTTAGGGTAACTCATCACGACCGGTGATAACTCATCACACAATCAATGAATACCGATTGGAACACCGATACCGGTTAGAGTTATCCATATCAATGTGTAAACCGATTGTGCTCCATTGCTTCTTAGATGGTGTCTGATGGATCTTCAGGTTTGTGTCAAGTCAATCCTGCATATACCAGTTGTCTACATGTACCGATTTGACACTCTCTAAACCATCATAAACTAAACTTCCAATATCGATTGCAATACAAGTAACTTTAGAAGTAATACCAGTAGACAATGTGAACATATGTGTGTGTACATGTTCCATCAATGACAACATATGAATTCATTCATTACAATCATCATCAAGCCAACAATCTCCCCCTTTGGCATTGATGGCAACACTTAAAAAAATTTACAACTTTACAACTAAGTGCTCTTACAAAAATTTTACACATATATTTCTACTCCTACTCCCCCTTAACAATACATACAAAATTTTCACCACACATACATATTTCTACTCCCCCTTTGACAACAATGCCAAATTCAAAAAATACACACACACACACACACACACACACACACACACACACACACACACACACACACATATATATATATAGAGAGAGAGAGAGAGAAATTTGCATCAAAATATTATATATACATAAACTTAAAAAAGTTTGTATTAAGGAATGTTCTCTTCAATTTGTAAGAGAATATCACCGAAAGTAATCTTCATTTGAGAAAAAACATTTTCCCATGTTTCTAGTAAATTTTTCAGTGATCTCAATGGTTGTCATAATTTGTGCAAAAAATTCTTCCATTGCATCAATTGTACTCATTTCTAGAGTCGCCAAAATTGCTTTTGCATCCTTGTAAACTCTTTGCAAGATATCCACCTTCGGTCTCAATAAGCTCTTTAACTCCTTCAATGATCGGAGTCTCTTTACCTGTTCAAAATCATAGACATCTAACCATCTTTACAAATCATCCACAGATTTGCCAAAAGTTAAGATTGAATCATGTAAAGGTATGTAGGAATTACATATCTTTGTCAGTTCCAGTTTTGTCTCTATTCGCTTCTTAACAATATCAACATAGAAAAATGAAACATTAGATGTGTATGCTAGAATTCTGCCTCCTGACTCAATCACTTTCTTCAAAAGATCTTTGTTCAAGGATAAAGCAATCTTCTTTGTATCAATATCTTTCATTATTTGTTCTCATCTTTTCTTCCTGTAGTTTTTCTCAGCTATGGTCTGAGCTACTTCCTCAAGTGACTTGAGTTGATTAGAAGCATCTGTGACCAACTAGCCAAGTTTGTCAATAGGAGTTGTCAAATTCCCTATACCAGTCTCTGGTAGAAGACTTGACAAAATTTCCACTGTAGTTTGAATGGTTTCTACTTCCTTCCTCTGTTCCTTAAGCCTCTTCTTTTATGCTCTGAATTGCGTCACATTTGCAAACTCCAACAAGTCCAATGCACTCATATTATCAACATTTATAGGCGCTTTGATGCCAAATGAGTCATCATTATCATGAGTCTGTTGCTTGACTAATGCTTTTTCAAGTTCAGCAAGTTTCTCCTTCTCAATTTTCTCTTCCTTTTTTTCTTTCTCCTTTTCCTGTTCAGAGGTCTTCTCTGCAACTTTTTCAGCAGGTTTCTCCTAGGTAGCCTATGAAACCGGTGGGAGTTGAGATTTCACTGGTTGATCTCTTACCGATGGGGGTGGAATATCCACACTTGGTTGAGTTGTCGTTATATCTCCTACATTAACCTATGAATATGTATTTATAGGTGGTTGCTTATTAGGTTCAATGATATTCCCAGATAGATCTATAGTATCATGTATTTCATCAACAAAGATCACCGGTTGGGAAGTAGTGTCATCCTTCTTCTTGATAGGATAGACAACATCAGCTTGCACTATTTCTTCCTCATCCATTTTTGGTCATATTGCAGGCTCATTTTTCTCATCATCATAAGACTTTGAATGCTTATGCATCCGTTGATAATTTCGAGCTATCTGATGAGTCTCAACTTCAACAGATTGAATTTTCCCATTCAATAACTTCAATCTTCTTGCCTTAGAGAGAAATTGTCCTTTGTAATTATCAAATAAGGCAACTAATTCATCTCTAGATAATTCAAGAAAATATTGAATAAATACATTATCAATAATTTCTTGATCTTTGTCAGCAGCAATTTGCCACTGATTTGCAAGAATAGAATACAAAGAATCAGAAATATCATCTTTAAGATCTTGATATAATCGATTATATTGACATAAATAGTTGATTACTTATTGAATAATTTGTTCCTTCTGATCTTCATCAAATGAATCAAAACATTTCTTGACATTATCAAATTTGTTCCTCCCCAATGTTTTCACTGTCTTCTCAAAATAAGTCATAGGCTTGTAACATAAGACGTTAATAGGAATAGTTGCCTTTGGCACTTCTTTCATTGGTTTAGTTGCTTTCATTTTCTTGGGTTCCTCCTTAGTATTAATATCATCAGATTCTGCTTGGAGAATTAGTTGTCGACCTCTCTTCTTTGTTGCAGTTTGCTTCGTAGCAGCTACTTTGGGTACTTTTTCCTTTTTGACTTGGACAATTTGTGTCACTCTTGTATTAGCAGGTACACAAGATGTTGATGGTGCTTTCTCAACCTTCTTCTTCTTTCCTTTAACATTACTGGGTTGAGCACTATTGGTTTCAGCTTTTGTAGTTTGCACCTCAACAGTATCCAGTCTTTTCTTCTTCTTGTCCATTGGAGATGCCAATAGGCTATTGGCATAACCAATCAATAAGTCATAATTAACTTCATATCTCATGTCTTCTATTTCATCTTCTCTAGGTTCAATAGCTTCCATCAGACAGAAATCAATGGTGACTATGAAAATGATGTTTTTAGAAAAGTTTTTCACCACATCCTCAGGTAGCCTTACCCTCATACTCATTCTCTTCTGAAATTCATTGAAATACTTGTTCATTGTAGTAGATAAAGTGTTCTTAACAACCTTAATGTTGTTCTTGATCTAAGCAGTTACCGGTAGGTCTTTAGACCATTCAATATCACCAATTCCCGATAGGAAATTCTGAAAGTAAAAGAATAAACCAATCAATAAATGACCAAATTTGAACTTTTGATTGTTGTCCTTCTTGATTGACTGTAATTTCAACATCAATTGACTCCTTATGGCCTCACATAGGTCATAATCTGCATTCTCAATAATCATTATCAAGCCAACACATCTTACCCTTGACCTTAGGTTGTTATTGCTTATGAGTATCTTTATATGTTGTTAGGCACATTTAGCCATCCTTGGGTCCCATTCTAGGGGCCCCTTTTTATTACCATTTTTTAGAGTTTTTAGAGAGTCTCAAAACAACCAAGAAAAGTGTTTTCTCTTGTTTGATGTGTTTTCTTGTCACATTTGTCATATAAAGCAATTCATATATGTTCATATTTTTATATTTTAGGAAAACTTAGAAAAATAGAGACTAAAATTGCATTTTTGAGATTTCTTGTGTGTCTAAGACGTTACACTACATATTTGATAGGTTTTACTGCATTTTTGTAGCATATTCTTGTGTTTTTGTAGGTTCTTCCTACATTTTTGTAGGTTATTCCTACATTTTTGTATGGCCTTCCTACATTTCTGTAGGTTTTTGTTGCATTTTTTATAGGTAGAAAACATTAGCTCAAATAATAGTTCAGACCTGCAACCCACTGGTTCAAACATACATTAGATCAAAAAACACTTATTTTACCAAGTTGGCACCTTGACAATCTTTCCTGCATTAGGTCATCCTCCAATTAGGGTTCTTGGTGTTTTAGATTTTCAGAGGTCCATCTTTTATAATATGCTGTATTGACTTAGTTTTCTGAGATTGTAGACCAATATTCGGTGCATTGGCATTTGTTAATGTTGTTTATGCACATTTCTGCCTTTTTACATTTTTGTCACATGTTGTTGAATTTTTTCTTTGGGAAGCTACATTTTGTGACATTCTATTGCATTTTTGCATCATCCTGGTGCATTTTTTATCTCTATTCCTATGTTTTTCTTTAGCTAAGTTGTAGTATCTCTTGAATCCTTAAATCATTCCATCATAAGTTCATAGGGTTTCTAGTCAACTAATCCCAATCTCATTCCTATTCTTTCTTCATTCGCCAATCATCTCTAGAGTCCTCATTTCATCCTCTTGGTCATATAAGACCTTGTCAAAACCAATTCATAATTTATAAAATTTAAAATTTGTCTAAATGGCATTATTAGGTGGTCTTTTTCTTAGATGTATCATCTTTAGAACATAAACCTTGACATTACTAGGTGGTATTTTGTTTAGATCTATCATCTTTAGATAGGAGACCATTTTAGTTTCTTGAGTTGGATTAGCTTACCTTGGAATTTAGCATCTCCTTGTCAGTCACATCCTTCTTGAGGTATCAATTTGTCGCAATATATTATAGTCCTAATATGATCTTGTCATCATTGGAGTCTAATCTTGGGACCCTAGAGACAACTTTTGACTTTTCTTCATCCTTCTCGTAGTCGTAATTGTCATCATCACCTATCTCTTTTTATCGTCCTTCATATCATTACCAAGGTCAAACCTCTCTTGCATGGTCAAAACTAGAGCTCAAAAGTTGGAAAGAGAACCTAAAAATCTAATGACATGGAGTATGTGCCTGATCCTGATGATGTTTTACTACCAAGGACCCCTTAGGAATCATATACCTAATATTCCTAATGATGACCCACCTACACAAGAAGAAATTCAAGACCAAATGGTTGATCATAATTTCAATAATATGTTGAATGTCATGTTAAAACAAAACCCATGTCGTTAATTCCAAATGTTTGTCCAACTAGGTGCCAAACTACCTATGAATTTTGGCGTGTCATAAGTCAAAGCAAACAACAATCATGCTAGTGCTAGTGGAAAAGAATTTGGATCCATTCCCATACCTAAGTCAAACTCATATTTTGTAGACACCAATCATCACTAAACAACAAAACCAAGGTCAACACCACACCAACACTTTTATAATGGGTGGTCAAGAAAACAACCAACAGCAAAATATAGGTCAACAAAATTATCAACAAAATGGTCAACCCAATGGTCAAAATAATGGTCATAAACACAATACTAGTTACACCCATAACCAACACACCAACCAAAATTAACAACAATTCCAAAACTATCAAAACACTTTTCAAATCCCCAACCAACAACATACCTACCAACATCAACAAAAGCCTTTCAGTTCTCCTACACCTCAATACAACCAACCTAACATGGGGATGAATCAAGGGAATGCATTAAAACCTATTGAGACTTTGATACAAAAATTCCAACTCCAACAACAATAAATAGACAACATGCAATCAAGAGTTCCAAACGAGATGTACACAATCGCAAACATTTATTCTTACCCTTTTGATATGAACCTACCTATGCCATTTTGCCCCCTAATTTCAAAGTGCCTAAGTTTTACAAGTATAAGGGGAAAGTTGATCCTAAGGATCATATTAGATAATTTTTTACAGTTTTTATGGAGGTTGCCTACAATGATACTTATCTATTGTGCCTCTTCCCATGCAGCTTAGGTGGGAAAACCATTGAGTGGTTTTCACAATTACCACCTGGGATTACGTCTTTTGGAAAGCTAGTTGATAAATTTGTCACACACTTCAACAACATTGAACATGAGGTCTCCATGATGAAATTATACAACACTAAGCAAATAAATGATGAGTCCTCATATTTCTTACAAAGATGGAGAAGTCTAGCTATTCGATGTCCTTGTCATATCCCACAAAAACACATGGTTGAGATGTTCACATAAAACTTGAATAAGAAAAGAGGATTTCAACCTCAATCACAATGTTTGAGCACCTTTGAGGAAGTCATAGAAAAGGATCTATCAATTGAAAGACTTCTCCTTGAGCAAGGTAGTGTCAAGATCTATAAAGATAATAATACTAAGGACAACCCTAGCTTAAGCAATAATGATAAACCCCACTTTTGGGTTAAGAACAAGAATATTATCAATAATGGGGTTGTAGATGCAAACATAGTTAAGGCCACCCAACCTACGATAAGTTTTCTAGAAACTAATACTTCGAACAACCAAGTTAATACCCAAAAGACAACATAAAAAGTTGTAAATCAACCACATAGAAAATTCACACATTTGGGAGAACCTATGGAATCAATAGTACAAAAACTTGTTCCCAATAAGATTATCATGTTTCCAAAGGCTAGAGAATTTGAACCAAGGATTAAACCTGCATGGTGGAATGATAATGAATATTGCAACTACCACAATAATAAGGGTCATGCTACTAACAATTGCAACAAGCTTAAAAACCTTATCCAAGATCTCATAGATGATAGCATAATTTAATTTAAAGGTCACTCATCCAATGATGAACATCTAGAGTTTAAGGATCCTTTACACAATATTAATAAAGTAAAATCCCCTAAGAGTACTCAAGATAATAATTCCAAATTTACTAATGTCTCCTATGAGTACATGATCAATCAAATTACCAAAGTGGATAATCATGTATCTACCATAATTGTCAAAAATGAAACCCCTAAGTGCAATGTAACAACCCATCGAGGTAAATTGACACTCCAAGGTACCACTTCCAAAGCCACCTCCTCATCTAATCATTATAACCTTGTTGACCAGCTTGGGAAGACCCTCATACATATATCCATTCTTGAGCTCCTATGCATATCTCCTTCACATAAGGCCATTCTTGAAAAAGCTTTACAAGAGACCTTCATTCCTACCAAATTACACATAGATCAATTTCAATCCATGGTGGGATATCTCTCATCACCACAATATCTCATGTTTACCACCCTTGATGACATATCTCCTCAACAACCTCATAATGCACCCTTGTATATTGAAGCCTTCATCCACAAACATTGCATATAAAGAATCTTGGTAGATGGAGGAGTGGGTGTAAATATTTGCACTTTAAAATTAGTCACAAAATTAGGGTTATTTGAAGGGGGTGTAGATGCAAAGAAAAAGATAACAATCAAAGCCTATGGTGATGAAGAGCACTCATCTAAAGGATTTGGACATCAAATTACCAATCCAAGTTGGGCCAGTAGTCAAATATGTGGTTTGCCAAGTCTTATACCTTGATCTCACCTACAATATTCCCCTAGGTTGATCATGGATTCATGCCATGCAATCCATACCCTCCACTTATCACCAATGCATCAATTTTTTTCATAATGGAGTGGAGATCACCATCCTTAGGGACCCAAATCCTTATCTATATTACGATAACATTCAACCAAAACCCAAATCCACCATTCCTATCAATAGAGAAGCTACTTATTTTACATCATACATTGATCCTAAGTCGCTAAATCCATCCACCTCCAAACAACTTGAGATCAAGGCTAAAGCTAAGGAGCAAGGAATGAGAGAATACAACATACAACAATCCTTATATCTCAAATAGCTCATGGACTCCCCTAAGACTTATGGAAAACCACAAACATCCCAACATGCGTCTAACACTATTATCTAATGGGATATGACTACTGTTACAAAATGGGGTGAGATGAAAGATAATAATCTCTTTAAATGGTTATACAAAGATGAAAAAGAACAATCCAAGCAAGAAAACCATGATGTCAAATCATTTGTCAAGAACTATGGTAAAGGATACAAATTTTTACAACAAATGGGATATGATGTTCATCATCCCATTGACTTATAAAAACAAGGAATTATTGAACCTCTTCAACCTACTTTCACACCCAAGAAATAGAAAAACAAAGGATTGAGGTTTGCACCTTTGAATTTATGTGGTCCTAATACTAAACCCCCAACAAAAGTAAAAGCACAAGTAGAATTGTGTAAAGAGGTTTCTTGGGAAGACAAACATGAATATGGTTGAGCATGGATAGATAATTTTTGGTATCTTGATGCATCTACATCTAGAGGCTTAGGGTCTAACCCACAAGAGTCCACAACCTCGAGTACTAAGTGTGAGTCTAGTAGTGAGGAATAGACTTCTCTTGGAATCAAAACTGATGAGGAGAGTACTAGTGATGACCTTGATGATATTATTGATATGTTTGAAGACGCATTTATATTCACCATCATAGCCTTTGATTTTGACCAAATTGACTGCCTTCCACTCATTAACCCTCAACTCATAGACTAGGATCAACAAAGACCTCCACAACTAGATATATTTCAGAATGATGAAACTATTATTAACTATCTTGGACTAAGAGATGACCTTCCTCTTGGGGACCATAGAGCTATCTTTGTCATATAGCTCAATAGTGCAACCAATTTCAAAGAGGGTGCCAAGCCTTTCAGTTGAAAAAAATATAAAAATAAACAAAGGGTCTTCTAGTGAAAATTGCACTATGGCACTTTTAGACCTAGAAAATGTAAAAATAAATGACATATCCAAAGGTGAAAACCTCTCCAAGGCATATAAGTATGGAAGGCTTGACACTCTTCCCTTAACAATACATTGTGAAAGATATCGTGTGCTAATAAAGGAGACCACTAAAACTAATATCGGGCCTGGTAATAATACTCACATTATTCATTTGGTTGCCTCCGTAACAGAAGAAGAGCATCCTAATTTCATCAAGTTATTTAAAGAGCATTAGATTAACTTTGTGTGGTCATCTGTCGATATGCTTGGATTAGACCCCGGTCTTGTTTTACACCACTTAATGGTGGCACTAGATCCTAAACCAGTAAAACAAAAGTTACATAAAATGCACCCACAAGTGGCCCCCCTAGTCAAAGTTGAGCTTCAAAAGTTACTTGATGTGGGTTTTATCAATTCTGTAGACTATCTAGAATGGGTTTCTGATCTTGTACCAGTCATGAAACCTAAAGGAACTGTCAAACTACACACAAAGCTCATGGATCTAAACAACACTTGTCCTAAAGATGATTTTCCCTTAACAAACATAGACTTGATTATTGATCTCATAGTTGTGCATGCGATGTTATCACTCATGGATGGTTTCTCCAGCTATAATCAAATCATAATCATACCTTAGAATTGACATAAAGTAACATTCATGTGCCCTTGGGAAACTTACTATTTTAATGCCATGCCTTTTGGATTTGTAATGGTGAAAAATTAGGGTTTCCACCACTAGAAGGATGAAAACCACTAATTTTTACTTGGGGACCATCACATTGGGGAAAGACATGAACTAGATGGATATAAACCTAAAAGGTCTAAAAGATAATCTAATTCTAGGGGTTTGTTAGATGATCCTCTTCTTTCCCTTAAGTTGAATTGAGTTATTGAGTTTGTTGAAATTAGGGTAAATGTGTTGGAATTGATGTAAAAATGCATAAACAATAAACTTCAGTCATCGGGTTGAGCCATGAACCTAGATCTAAGGATTGTAAAAGGATTTGGATCTATCCCTAGAAGGAGCTCTTTATTTGTTGGGACTAGTGTGATGATCAATTTGGTCCTAAATAATTTTTGCACTCCAAACAGGGATTGATTCATCTTTGCAAATAAAGCTTATCCTGAAGATCACAGCTCCATACGCATTCCTACACACACTAGAGAAGGGAAATAGGCTGGGAATAGGGGTTTTCCTTTTGTCAAACCCTAGTTTTGGAATTAACCATGAAATAGAAATGAAATTTTGATTGAATTGTAGTAATGGAAGTGTTATCCTTTTGAAGGAGATGTTGAATAATGACTAAAGCACAAATTATATACCTCATTGTGAAGTTTTGTTTGTCCCCATACAAAATTAGGGTTTCATGAAGTCTTCAATAACATAGAACATGAATGTCAACTCCAATGCTCGAATCTTGACTTTATCTTTTCTTTAATGCTTGAATTAAGATGGGTTGCTTGCTTGATTGAACTTGAATGCTTGATTGCTTGAGTTGATTGATCGATATGATTTCCGAATTGAATGTGTCTTTAAAATGAGAGGGATAGACATCTTTTGTTGGAATCAAGGAACATTGAGAAAGGTGGGTGAATCAATGTTCTGCAATTTTTAATCCTCTTAATTTGTACTTTAATCCAAATAAACAAGAAAGACAAGCATAAGAAAAACACACACAAAACTACCACCATAACACAGATTTTGTACGTGGAAAACCTGATCAAGGGAAAAACCACGGTGGGAATCCTACCCACAGTAAGATGATACTCTGTTAGAAGTATGTGAAAATTTTACATAGGAATGCACATGCATTCAGGCACACTGCCTAGAGCTCACTGCTCAAATAAAATAAGGGCTACAACCCTGGAAGGCTCACTATCTTACAAAAGAGTTACAAAGGAAACATACATGAAGATGAACTATGAAATAGCATCTGCAAATGCTTGGGATAGTTATGGTTTAAGCACAAAGTACAACTGTCTCACTTCTTTGTTTTGTCGATATGCTTCAATTCGAAGAAAAAATCCTTCAATGGCACACGTAAAACTGTGTACAATTGCACATACACACAACTCACATACTTTCTGATATGTAAAATGAACTTACCAAACTCTTATATATATTTACAACATGAATTAAGATTAATTCCATGTCGGCCCAAAAACCGCAATATGAAACGTGTTACCCAAGTCTCAAACTGATCCAAAACAACTGAGCGGACCAAAACAAAATATCCACACACTTCCCACATGTTGGCTCATTGACCTCGAACACATAAACACTCGCCAAAATTGATCTGCAAGATCCACACATAGAATCTTCACACACTACTGCTAATGAACATTATTCTTTCCAAAAACATGATTACCAAATCTTCTAACTTGCACAAAACTTAACGTCAGAGGCCACAAAACTAGAATAAGGTAAATTGCATATCCACAATACATCTCTCAGATCCAAAGAAAAATAGTCAACCAAAATAAAGTTATACCCAAAGTATTCTCACTTTGTCAACCATTGTGTTCCACTTTCTAGACTAAGCAAAATTGGACTTCAAACTTCTAGTAGGATGAATCCATATAGTCTAGATGAAATCTCTGAGCTAGGTTGCCATCAATGACAAGTCTCAAACACTTATCTCTTCTGATATGGTGTATCTTGCCAACAATCTCCCCCTTTGGCATTGATGGCAACACTTAGTGAAAAATGACTAAGTACCAAATCAAAACCAAAATATTGTACGATTTGCAACCAAAAATATGGCTTTTGAATTCCAAAAAAGACATGACTCCCCTTGAGATCAACATTTTTCACTGCTCTAATCTCCCCCTTTGACATCAATGGCAAAGGAAGATATCCACATGTAAAAATTTCTACAAAGCTCTATATGCAAATATACAACTTACAAAAATTTGAAGCTATCAGTAAAAATAGTCTTCAATGACTGCAAGTGGTCATCCCATCCCTTCTTCTGAATGTCCAAAATATATATGAAGGTGTTGAATATATATGCCTACATCTTTGTTGCCCTAAGATCTGTAGGTGTAGTTTTATTTAATTTTTTCTAGGCATCTTTAATATTACTGAGTAGGGTGTCTAACCGGGGAGTGATTAGATTCCTTATCTCTTCTATTCTGCCAATAATTATATCTTTCTCTTGACATAGGCTCCTAATTATATCAAGGAGAGATAGTACCTGATTTTCTCCAGTGCTTGCAAAAATGGTCTGAGGATCATAACACTGAGATAGACTGGCCAACTGACCTTCATACTCTTTAATCTTCTCGTCAACCTCAATAGTAAACCTAGGCAATAAGAGGCATAATTTGTAGATATTTCCTCCTTCGGCTAATGCTTCTTGAATTCCTTTGACACTGGTTAACAAACTAGCTCTATCTCCTTCAATCATTCTCAAAACTATCCTCAATCTCTTAGCATTAAAATGACTAAAAAAATTTACTTCAGCAGCTTTCTCCAAGGATTCAAAATGAGAATCAACTGATTCAAGAAAACTCATTATCTTTCTAGAAGGAGTGTTGGATGAGTCTTGTTTGAAGGATGGCAAAATTTTCTCAAGAACACACGTTGCCAATGCTATAACTTCATTGTCCTTCATGTGAGATTTCAATAAATCTTCACTTTCTTTGGCTTGAGAAAGTGCAACTAGTTTAAGTGCCTAGATAGGGGATAGAGAGTCAATATTGATGGGGTGTTGGGCGAAGTTTGTGTTGCTCATGATTTGCTTCCTCTTCACTGATTTCTCAGTGTCTCTTGCCACTAGACTTTGCTAAACACTACTTTTTATTTTCTCTATTTGTTTCTCCAATTTAACAATCACCATCGAAGGGTTCTAAGTTCCCTCACCTACATCGACTTCCTAAACTGAAGTGTTGTCTATATCAACCAAAGGGTTGTCACTCATTTCCTTACCCTCATCATCTCTTCTTGCATTGTCTCCACCTTTGTCAGTTGGATCTTCAGTTCCAATTCCTTCCTATACAACAGTCTGAATATCCAAAATAGAAGTGTCATCCCTTCTCTACTTGGCTTCTGGATTAGGATCACTTGGATGATTGACTTCATATTGATTATCTAACAAATTTTTTGCCAAATTCTTTTTTGTTTCCTTTGCAACTTCATCGATTTTTCCAAACATGATTTTGTTAACTCTATGTTTAATTTTGAACTCACTCTTTGTTGATTGTAGTAATTTGTCTATCTCCTCTTTAGAGATAACTAAACATAGGTTAACCAATACATACTCTTTTAGTTTCTCATCTTCCTTACTTATTGTTAGCCTTCTAGCATCCAAAATTTCATACAAACTATTTGGAATTACAGATGATAACTCTATCAAGGCTTTACTATATACATTCATATATTCAACTACAACTTCTTCTAATGACCTCTTCCCATTTTCATCAAAATTTTCATACCACTCAAATAGTGGTTTCAAACTTCCATCCTTAACAAATGAATTAAAAATTTGTTCTAATATAATAGGAGGCACAATAGTGTAATTACCTTGAGCTTTTCCTAACTTCAATGCCTCATCAAGCTCTGATTTAGGCTTCTTGCTGGGCTTTGTTCTATCGGATGGTTTCTCCTTTGAGATCATAGAGACCTTAGTAGCTTGGTCTTTCACCACCTTGACTTGTTCATCTGACTCTATTTCCTTTTCATCTACAAGAGTGAATGGTATATCTTGTCCTCTCTTCCTTTTTCCCTCACCAGATGGTTTGGCCTAAGTCTTAGGTGATCTTGTAGGTTTCTGAGCACTGGAGGAGGGTGCAGAGCTCTTAGGCTACTTCGACTTAGGGACAAGAGCTTCTGGTTTGGCCTTCTTTGATTTAATCATATCTTCTTCCTTCAAGATGTTCTTTTCTTGATCTCTCTGGACCACTTCCTTGGAGATCCCTATATTCTCTGCTAGTTGCTCCACCTCCTTCCTCACTTTCTTCTGAATCTCAAGTTTCTTGATCTAACTATGCAGACTCAATCTCTTCTCCTTGTATGTCCCAAACCTCTCCTCATATTTTTCCATTGATTTTCTTAATAAGTGTTGAGAATACATGTTAATAACATGTCCCTCGACCTCATACCCCATGGGCATGATCTATGATGTCCTCAACTCCATGGCTTCCATACGGCATTGGTTGGTTTCAACCATGAAACAGATATATTCTTCATATTTTTCCTTAATCTCCTTAGCAATCCTTTCTCTACTCTGCATCATACTTTGGAAAGTCTTAAAGTATCCCCAAAGAATGCATTTTTGTGTTTGTGCTTTTCCTAGACCCTGAAGTGTTTCCTTTATCTGCACAGCCACCAGTCCGTCATAGGCCCACTGAACTTTGCCTACTCCTGAAATCTCATTCATGAAAAAGAACTAGAGACACATAATCAAAGTGCCAAATTTGAATGCATTCTTTTTATCTTGCTTGATTTTCTTCAGGTTTCTCATAAGCTCACTTTGAAGCACCTCACATAGATCATATAACTTATCTTCTTTCAGAATCTGATAAGCAGCTAGATAGTCATATGCAATACTGAATTGTCCTTGATGGACTAATAGATCTTGTATCCTATCACCATCAATGCAAATCTATCATCATATTCAATTATATCATTGATTGACATTGATCTCTTATCAAATTGTGAACCAATTGCTTCTATCACTGAATGGTTCTTCACATTTCTTAGGTTGGGCACCTCACTGGTTGCATTCAAACTTTTCACGGCCTTGATTGTTGTCTTGGTAATCTTATGCAACTTATCAAACCACTAAAATTTGTCATCTACCCTTCTCAAGACATATCTAACCCATTCGGGTTCGTTAAAATTGGAGAAATTGACAAACTGCAAGAAACCCTTCTCCTCAAGCAGTTTGAATTCAGGTTTCAAGGTTCCCATGTTATCAATTATGTGCTTTGAGTAAAGTTTAAACATTTTTTCCCTCATGAGTTCCTCAATATTGCAATGCACATAAGCCCTAATATCTTCCACATGTAAAAATCCATACGGAACTGATGAAAATGCCCCTTTTAGATCATCTTCCATCGACTTGTAGGAGTGCTTCTTTAATTTTTCCCTTTCCCTTTCAGTTACACCTACAACTAGTGGAGTCACAACACCAGATGATGCCATATCAAAAATTTAGGTTCAAACTGAAATGGGTTGTAACTCAGGGAAATACCTCTTAATCTTCAACCAGATGCAAGATATCTTCACCAAGTCTCTCTTTCACTCTGAAATCTCTACAAAATATTCTTCACCACACTCTTCAGCGCTCTCGCTTCGAATGCAAAGTGAGAAATGAAAGTCTAAGTTACTTTTTATCCACCGCATACCTAACCTTTAGGTATAATAAATGATTTTAACCCTAAGTCTTTTAGATACCTTGCATACACAGAGTTATCTTCTATGGACCTTCAATTCAGTTCAAATCTTCTAGAAATGCATCAGTGACCATCACACACATCTCTGGGTGAACTCACAAAGCTGGTTCCCACTTTTGCCAACGAAGGAAATTGGCGAAAGTGGAAAATTTTGTTTACGGGGGGTTCGAGCGAAGTGGGGGTGTTCGAACGGAATACCCTTTGGGGTTCGAGCGAAGATCCCACTTTGCTCGAACCCCATCTTTCGAGCGAAGCACCTTTAATGCCCGTTTATGTTAATTTTCAATTATAGCGCGGGGGTTCGATCGAACCCCCCTTCATTCAAACCCCCCTAAAAATGGGGGGTTCACTCGAACCCCCCTTCGTTCGAACCCCTTTTTTAACACTTCTCTGAAGATTTATACATTTTTTTGCAGATTTTTGGCCTTGAAACCTCTGGTTGAAGGCTCAAATGGAATGATCTTGACAACCCAAAATGTAGTAGTATAGTCATTGAAGCAAGCTTTCCAATGAATATAATTTTATTACATATTGAGTTTATTATGAACTTGTTTTTTTAATTTTACCAAATATAGGTTTTTCACCGAACATGAACTTCTCTGTTCAACGCATTGGGAAAAATAGGAAAATAATTCAAAAAAATTCTGAAAAATATCTAAGCCCCGGGTATTGATGTCTTCTTTCTAACAAAAAAAATAAAATTGAATTTCGATATATATAGAATAAGTTATGTGTTCAAACGTAAACCTATGTCTGAATTATGACTAGTCGGACTTCAAAACTTAATAAAATGAAAAATATTGAACATATCACTATCAAACCAACTGCAAGCCTTGGATATTGATGTTACAAACCAAAATTCGAAAGAATTGAGTTTTTATCATTTATAGAAAAAAAGTTATGCATTTCGGGAGGCACATCACTCTTAAAAAATGTAGTTTGTTGTAAAAAACTACTTTTCAACGGAGATGGAAAAATTAAAAAAAAATCCTTCAAAAAAAATTGAAAAAAATATATATAGAATCTAAAGACAAAATTCTACAGATCACTAATTTACATCATCTTCAAATTCTTAATAGTTTAAAAGTTATAGATGTCGGAAGTTGAAGATTATTTTAAAATTGTTCATCTCAGTGTCAAAAGTGGCAAAAAAGTGGGAACCATTATTGTGAGTTCACCCCTCTACAACCTTTCGGAAGTAGGTACAGATCCTCAACAGGGGGTTTGTAATAATTTCATGAAAAAACTCCCCCTAAGGCCGAAATCCTTAGCTTAGTTACCAAATGAGGTTCTAGCACCAAAATCAAGTGCGGACCCACTTCCTGCATCATTATCGCTCTTCTTCATCCAAGTCTTCTTTATTTTCTCTCTGATCTCTTCAATTTTTGCTTTTCCCTTCTCATCTGGCTTCACATTCTTATTTTTGTCTTCCAGACCTCTCCTGTTAACATTTTTGCTTTTGCAATACTTAACAATGTGACCGGATTTATTGCAAGCATAGAAAACAACATTGTTCCTCTAATTTATCCTTGTTCTACATTCATTAGCAATATGTCCAAACATACCACATGCATAGCATCTAACATTTCTTCTATTCTGAAAGTTTTTTATCATACTTTTGTGTACATTTTCCTTATGACCATACTTATTGCATTTGAAACATTGACCGATAAAAGATGGACCATTATTGTTCAACCTATTTCTGCACTGACTAGCCATATGTCCAATTTTATTGCAAATAAAATAGTTACCATTGAATTTTTTAACATTAGCCTACCTTACCAGAGGCTTTCTTGAATTGTTGATTTGTTGTGTCAATTTGGAGCTTTCGACTTTCTCATATCCAAGACCTTGAGTATCATTTGGATTCTTCTGACTAGCAAGCATCTCATCAAGCTTGGCTAAGATGACTCGAAACTTCTATTTGTATTCATTTGTAGCTTCAAGATCAACCTTAAGAACTAGGATATTCTTTCCAAGATCTTCTTCATGATCTCTAGCGTCTTGTAGATCACTTATCAACTGTCCATTTGTTGTAATCCAAGAACACTGAGAGGGGGGGTGAATTAGTGTTTTGTCGATATAATCAATTTTAACCTGATTAACAATGCAATTCAGTAATCGGTAAACATTAAAGAATATAACAGAAAATTGAAATGAAGTAACCATAAGAGAATACACCATAGCATAGATATTTATACGTGGAAAACCTCAAAGATAAAAAACCACAGTGGGATTGGAGACCCACAATATCTATCCACTGGCCAGATGAATAAATATTACAATAGGGGCTTGCACATGTAGGAAGGCCAACAACCTAGAGCACACTGCTCATCATAAAAGGAGCCTCACTGACTACAAACACCATATATGGAGTTACAAACAAAATTCTAAACTCTAAGAGTGCATCTGCTATGCTAGATGAGTTCCGGCTAAAACACAATCTGTACCGGTTTCAACTGTGTCCTTCCTTACCGGTATCTTGCTTTGCTTCCCAAATCTCTAAACCAAAATCCAAGACTAAATATAGAATATTACATTTACATTCTGTCAATCAAGATTACATTACTGTATCTAATTACCTTATTATGCATCCTTATCCATATTGCCAAAATAACCTAACTGAATTGACTTCAATACCCTTCCCAAACATAAATGCCTTATGTCAGCTTACAAAGATATTACAATTTATTTACATGTCAACCTAAGCAAAAATAAATTCATTAAACTTCAAGATGGATGCCTTTAATTGTTGTCGTGTAGACATGCCGGATCAATTTCTTGTGTCGGCCTCATATACTAGTTCCTAGATTATTGGTTTCCCTTTCCTACCGGTGTCGGTTCTTTGTGTATCGGATGACTAAAAGCCAGTTGCCAGACAATGAATACCAGTGAGTACCAATTAAGTGACCAACCCAAAATGGTGTGTGTTTCCATCAATGACAACACAACTAAGATGGATGAGTGTCAATTGCCAACAATCTCCCCCTTTGGCATTGATAGCAACACTCATGTGAAAAATGAATCGCTGAAGTGTTGTTTCGGTTTCCTACCAAAAACTCCAAAACTGATCTCAAAAACTGTTGAAAGACTGTTCCCCCTGAGCTATACATTACTTATCATGTCCTTAGACATTTTTCACATCAACCTATCCCCCTTTGACAACAATGCCAAAGTCGGGGCAAATGAATGAAGGAAACGAAATTTTGTACAAACCAAAATGTGATTACCGGATCTAGATATACTTGAAAATATTTGGGTAAGCATTCTTCAAAAATCCGAAATATGCATCTGAACCTGTCTTCAATGTGCTCAAAATGGATACAAAACCATTAAGACTATATGCATGAAGCTCTTCTTCTGATAGGTATGTCGGAGTAGGGTTATTCATTAACTCTATGCTTTCCCTCTTGTGAAGTAACAGACTGTTCAACCGAGGACTCACCAAACCTCTTAATTCTCTTTTATGTCAAATTAACCTATCCCTGTCCTTCTCTAATCCAGAAATATCAGACTCTATAATCTAAAATTTTACCATCAATGGTACTGGTAAGTGTTTAAGTACCATCAAAACTGTGAGCCAAAAGATCTAACCAAGCCTTTGTTTCCTTCAATTTCACCTCAAGGTCTGTTGTTAGTTTGTCAGTGTTAGTACAGGATCTATATATATTTCTACACTCATGTAGAGCCACATCAATCTTTGATATCTCATCTATCAGGTTGGCCTTGTTAGATGAAATCATGTTGTCACAAGTGACTTTTCGGGTTGCATTATACCACTCAACCAACTGTCAGTTTGATACATGTTGAAGAGTTTTAAACTCTTTGGAAATATGCTCAATCAAACCTTTCCGTTTACCTGATTGACTACCAATATGATCTACCTTATATTCTGGTGTAAGCTACTGCAAAACCGGAATGGTCTGCTCAATAACCTGCTTGTCTTCAATCCCTTCCTTCCTTAACTTCTGAGCTGCAACATACATCAACTCAAAACTACTCAGTTTCTCAATATTCTTTTGTGTAAAATCAACTTGACTAGATGAATCAAGTGCCAACAATGAATGACTATCCAAAATCTTTCGTGAAGATTCAGCCTCAAGACTTGCACCAATGGCTTTGCCACTTGGTGTTGTAATCTTTCCAACCTTAAGCTCTTCAGTATGTACATTTGGTGTCAGAGGTTCAATATCTTCAACCTACATATTTGTTGTGTCGTATGTAAAATTCATCATCAAATCAATCAGAAATAAAGGGAAATCATGAATCCCTATCTAATTAAAGAATTCTAAACAAACTCAATGAAATAACACAATCAATCAAATAGGAATGTCAAATAAATCAATTAAAAACTCCCTATTCCATGATCGCATATGTCTTCCATTGTTCGCCTCTTCTTTGTGGTATGGTGGCTCTTAGATATCACGCTAGCAACCTGCAATTGACACAAAGATTCAAAGTTTGTGATTTTTCTCGATTGTTCATGATTGTTGACAATAGAGATTGAATGCTCAATTTATAGATTATTGGAGAGGATTGATTGAGAGGTGGAACAGATTGATTAAGAGGTGAAACTCAAGTGAGCTCACATGTTGATTGATAGTTGAACAGTTGATTTGGAGGTGGAACAAAATTGATTGAATAGATTAAATGAGTTAACTTATTGGGAAAAAAGCTGATTGAAAGATGAAAAAGAATGATTGGAGTATAATTAATTGATGACAAAGAAAACTTTATTTAGAAAAAAATAACTAGAAGATAGAAATGGGAATTGAAAAGATAATGATTTTAATTAATTAATTTAGCATGTGCTTGCACTTTGACTTTGATTTTTAATTTAATCTTTGCATGAGATTTAATTCAAATATTAAATTTATTTTAAATTCAATTTGTTATTTGAATATATTTAGAACTTGACTTTGATTTTTGAAATCATGCACATGTCTTTGAAATTAGATGAAATTAGAAGAATTAATGAAATTAGAATTTGGGGATTTGGAATTAGAAGAAATTAGAAATTAAATGAAATTAGAAGAATTAATTAGTTAATTAAATCATTTAAAGAAACTATTTAATTATTTAGAAATTGAATTTAATTAAATAATAAAGATTATTTAAATTAAAGGAATTAAATCATAATTAATTAAATAATTAATATTTAATTAATATTTAGAAAAGGGTTAATGATTAATTGATTAGAGAGAATTTGAATCTATTTAAATAATAAAGATTATTTAAATTGAGGATTAAAAATCATAATTAATTAAATAATAAATATTTAATTAACATTAGAAAATGGTTCGAATGATTAAATGATGATAGAATTAAAAATAGAATAATTAGTAAGATGACAAAGAAATATGAAATTAGAAGAATAAGATTAATTAACTTAATTAAAGAATTAAAGAGTTTTTTAATCAATTAGTGGAATAATTAGTACATGATCAATGAGACATTTTTAGGTGTTTACATTTGCCCCTCTTTGAGACAATATCGGAATGACATTGTTTCAAAGAAAATGAAAAATTTCCTACCTCGGTATGCTCTGGTGACGCTGTATAGTGTAAATATGCCCCTTCGGAAAAGGTGGTCGAAAATTTCAGAAATTGAGACCATATTTTCGATATCATTATAGTGAGTAATCGTGTGAATTTTTGTACAATTTCGAGATCATTTGAGTATCCTACAAGTTCATTGAAGTTGATGGGGACCACAGGCGTCGAAGTGGAAAAAACCCTAATTTTGAGCTATAAATAGTGATTTTGGTTTTTTATTTGCTCATTTGCATTGTGTTGAGTTCTTGGAGATCCTTGCGAGTCTTTTTCTTTCCTATGAGTATTTGATCATCATAGTTGGCTATAGGGCACGAGTGCACCTGTCTGACCAAGTACGTTCCTACCAGAGACCTCCAGGGACTGGCGGCATGGTATGTTTCCAAATTTTTTGCTTCATTTTTTGTCTGTTTTTGTATTTTTTTGTAAAATTTGTTAGAGGTGTAGGTTTTAGTCATCACACATACGCCTATCGATTTTCACACATACGCCATAAGTTCCACGCAAATGCTTTAAGTGTACCGCAATAGTGTAAGTGTCACGCATAAGTTTTAAACATTACGCATTCCTTGATATGTTTATGCATTAGTGTTAAATGCTACGCAATCGTTACAATTGTTACGCATAAGCTTTAATTGTATCGCAATAGTGTTAAATACTATGCATAAGTATTAAACTTTACGCATTCATTGTTAATTGAATCTTTTTGTCATGTGTTTGATCAAATTTTTATCGCATTAGTGCAGCGGTGGCATTCCAAGACATGTTCCTTCCATCTTCCTACTGGTGAGGCGTCCATTACTTTAGAGGATATTTGGTGTATACTGCATATTCCCATCCATGGCACGAGAGTTGTATATGATCACGAAGATGGCATTGATGGATTGTGTTCCCTTTTTGAGTGTGAGGAGCAGGATTTACAGATCAGTGGTCATTATTTAAATAATTTACGTCTTTACATCTATAATGAATCTAGAATAACCTGTATCAAGTGCAATTATCCTATCTAGAAAGAGATTGAATCCCTAGACACTTGTATCATTCTCTTCTTTCAGATGAGCAATACTATTGGGAATCATTTGAATGAATTCCCCTCTCCATTGTTCAAAGTCTTTGAGTTGATTACCTTGGCTAAGAACCTTTGGAATGGACCAATGTTTGAATGTGTAAAATGAATCAATCTTCACTTTGATTCTCTGCTCCTCCTCGGATATGTATTGATTTTCTTCAATAACCACCTTTACCATTTTCTTAGTGGGCTTCAGAGTTGTTGGAGTAATGGGATCTCTCTGTAAAACCTTGCACAGAGTAATCAAAGTTTGGTGGACAGGTTTTCATCTTTTAAATAATGAATCTAAGATAGGTACATGTTCTTTCAATATTTGCAATGCCTACAACAAGTTTGTATAGCTCACATGCACTTAGTCTATATTATTCAATAATTAACCCTATGTTCCAATATTTTCTCAAACATAGCAAAAACCTTCTTGCTGGCCTTTTTTGAGTGACTTCGTTTAATTTTTTCAAATATTCAATTTCCTTTTCCAAATTCCTCTTCAAAGCATCACCCTATTCAATAAGGGTTGTACTAACACCCGGTTGTTGAAAAATAAAAATTTATCTTCCATGAGGTGACGCCTATTCCTTGTAATTGTTGCTTTGATTTCACATTTTCCATAAAGAATCTATTTATTTCTTCATTCATATCCACTTGAACCTTTTTCATATTCTTCCAACTTATGCTCCATACTCTTCACAGCAGCTTGAGTGAACATAGTTAAGTGCATTGTCATTGTAGAAACTTCTAATGCAGAGGTATCTTTGAGTGTCTTTACCATGTCTAATCCTCTTGCCTCTTCTTTCTTCCTTGCGAGGTTGTGGTAGTTGTAGATACATTCACCGCCTTACTGCAATCCTCCCTTAAACAAGTTTTGCAATCTTCACAACTTAGCGGGATTACTAACCCCCAGGATGTTTTTTAAGCCTCCACCCTCCCAATAGCGAATTAGCAGTAAGCTCAAATACTTGCATCGTAACACCGCAACCATCTCCTTGGCAATTTTCTTTCTCCTTGCAGGACAACAGGGTTCAATTTGGGTGAACATTATATCCTCAACGTTATCCCTCAAATTACTTTTACTTGTACTTTGTGAGTGTTGCGGGTTGGTGGTTTTACCTCTCTACTGCAAGGCTTCTTGAGCCTTAAATGTTAAGTTATGCAAGACCACGGTGAGGCCTTTGTTTATAATTTATTAAGCACCACCACCTCGCTAGAAATTCTTGGAATCAATTAACAACTCTCGCGGGAATACGAAGAAGGTAATAAAGTTATGACATAAGAAAAGTTTTTAAAGCTCGATGAAGTTATAAAACTAGGACCAAAGACATGATGGTTTTTAAGCCTTGGGAAGATAAAATGTAAATAAATCTAGAGTTTAGGGTTTAAGGCTTTCAAAATCTAAATAACTTTAGAGAAAATTTTGAAAGGCTCCAACAAGTCCTTTTGAGAAGGATTAACTCAGAATCTCTAGTTCTGCAAACCAACCTTAACACATATCCTCACCATTCAAATATCTCTGATCAGTCATTGATGATGGTAGAAGGGAATATTTCTTCTATAAAACTACTGCATTCATATTTAGGAACCAGTAATCCTCTCGTAGATGGTAGTTGGTTCATATATTGTAGTTTACTCTTTTGCTAGCACTGCAGATAATAAAATCTGAGTCTTAGCTATTGTCTTAGAAACTTTTAAATGCAAAGCATACCTGCAGTCAATTGTAACTTCCTCACATTCTAAGGAAAAATTTCAAAAGTTACGCCTCTTGCACTCATGTTATGTTAGAATTTCATCTTTCAGAAAAACACATGGTTAGCACAAGGAACAGATGATACAAGGAAAACCTCTAAAGACTCCAAAACATTGGGAAAGGCTTCTTGGACCAAAAATATGGAGAACTACTCAGGCAAGAAATATTTAGCAATAATTATGTTAATCTCTTATTTCCAACAATGCTAACATGAGGTCTTTTCCCTTTTAAAAGAAAGTAAAAGAACGAACGAATTGAATCCTCGTAGTTATAACAAAACAATTAGGTCAATTTGACTGAGGATAAAAATCTAATATAAAGAAATAGATCGTACCAGAAAGGTCACAACACTAGATAGGGAATACCAGTCAACTGTGTGTGAATTGATCATTAATTACCCCTTTTCTTAAGGTGAAATAAAAAGAAGGATGCATCAGCATTAAGCTACATAGTTTGGTAAATCCTTCATAGCGAACTGAATAAAGCCTTGTTGTCAAACAAGCGTTCATAGCCCTAACAAGGATATCACTTTGGTTTTCAACGAATATTATTCTACTACCAGCTGAGTATCCATAGCCCTGGTAGAGTTATCTGCGTCACTTAAACATTACATTTTTAAGCAATATATATTTTTCTTTTTTCTTTTACCTTGCTTTTCAATTACTTAAAATTTTGCCGATAATAAAATTAGATAATTAGGTTGGAAACCAAAGTGGTAGCAAGGGCAACCTTTAGGTTTTTAACTTAATGTCGGTACATGTCTCTTAAAGGCTTCACATTAAGAAAAATCAAGTACCTTTCATGAATGATATCATGGACATCGTCACATGACTAATGATAGGACCCAATTGGTACAACAAATTTCTGACATCAGTTATAATCCCAAGCCAAATCAAGATAAATATTTAGTTATAAATAAGAGAAATAAATGCTTTCAATTCCCACTTTCCTTTTAAAAGAAAAAAGGGAATACAAACATCCTTGCTATCATTCAAAGGACATTCAAATAAACTTACTGAATATGGAAATTTTGAGCATGGTTGTTAAGACATCTTGAAACCTAAGAATGGGCATGATTGTACACCTCAAAAAATGGGCACATAGTTATACACACACAAAGTGACTTTCATTATCTATAAACGGCATTTACTCTACAAACAAAAATTTATTCCAAATTTGAAGATTAGGCCTACAAAGAGTTCAGTATAGTTTTGAGGGTTTGAGCAGTAATGGATACTCTAATTAGATTAACTGCTAACAAATCGCAAAGGGCCTTTTAAGGATCTTTTGTAAAGGGTTTCGGGATCCCTTCGAAACCTGTTTTTCCCGTAATCAAAAACAAATCGCAAAGGGCCTCCTTCATCCAATAAGTGACACTCGGATGGAGTGATAGATAAATACATACAATGACTTGGTGCTAGACATTGTAAAATGAGTCCTTGGGAAAGATTTTCTAGTAAGAGATGATCGGTATTGGGTGAATTCTGATATCATGTCGTGCTTTATAGGATCCTTGCTTGATCTTGGGGCTCCAAAGGAATTAATTGCAAGGTTGGCCATGGGGTTGTTCGGAAAAGACATAATTAGTAGGTTGGATTAAATCCTAGAGGTGGCTCACTATGGAATCGACATCCCTACGACAATTGATTTGAAGGCATACCTAGAGAAGGATGAGGTTGTACCCTGGTGGCCTTTCATCACCAATTTTAGAAGCTGCTCTCCTCAGGACCACAAGGTGCAAGGTGACCAAAGAGGATCCTTCCTTTGATAGAGAATGGTTTGAGGGCTTTAGGTTCTTAGTGGAAAATTGGGTTCGACAGATAGTGAAGATGATGACACCAACTTGCCTAATGAGAGGGAGGTGCTATAGATAGACAAGGACACCAATGAAGGAGAAAGTGGTGATGGAGGAGACAAACCTCCACCGCAATGTTGTAACTCACTCTTATCACATGATAACATAAAATAAAGTTTATTTTTCTCTTAACCTATTTTTGAAATTTTGCAATGATAAAAGGAAAAGGGTGCAACTTTGCGTGCATTTTGTATAAATTTTTCTATATATATAAATAAATATACATGAGTTTGATATCAAAAACTTTTGTATAAATGTTTATGCATGTGTTGTGTCTTTTGTCTTTAATTCTCATTAATAGTAAATCAAGTTTAAATGCATGGATAAAATGTAAATTGTACTGCTAGAACTTGGCTAATTTGTTTTAGGAACTGCTATATTTTGTAGATTATAATAGTTGTTCCTTGTCTTTAGCCTTCATGAGAGGCCCTTGAGGCTTAAGGGGACAAATATTTTCACCCCAAAACACCATATACAGGAAACATTGATGCGTAGAATGTACCTGCTAATGGAGAATGAATGATCATGTGTTTAAGCACATACACTCAAACCTTATTATGTATCATTCTTAGGATAATAAGGCATGCATTGAGACACTCTCACAATCACAAATGGTAAAGCACACACCACTCGTGATTTATTCCAATAATGAAAACACATGAAAAAATTTAACAAGGGGTTTTGAGAAACAACACTTGCAGAAATCGCAACAAAAAGGAAACAAAAAATGAACTCTCAAACGAAGGGGAGAAATGTGCAACAACACTTCTTGGAAAAGAAAAGCAGCTAACTAACCTATTCTAATACTATCCTACTACAAAAATATCAAGTTTAAATGAAACCAATAATCAACTTTTTGAAATAACTTCCCTTCTTACCTAATTTGTTGTACTTCCCATGTGTTTGGATCGAAGGCAAGAATATGAATAGAAACTAGCATCTTACAAAGTGATTATCTACTGCTCGTAAGCTGAGACTTACAAGAACCTCTTGACTACCCTTGGCACTTTCCTAAAACAGAGGAGGACCATCTTCTTCCTTGTTGAGCTTATTTTTATTTCTTGCGATGGACATGACAAAAGGGATTTGGATATACCCGTGTCAAGCGAGATACTGAATTGGGCATCCCCTTGAAAGTACTAGATTTGTGTGCTTGTAACTGCATTTTTCTTTCCCCATGTGACTTACATCTTCAAGCACTTCTAATGATTCAATCCTGAAGGCTCCTTGTTGTTTCACATAATTTCATGGTAATTTATCATTTCCTGGGATGATGTTCTAATTTCTAATGATGCACAAAAAATTTCCATTTCATCCCAGAATTAAGCTTCTTCCATCTCCTCTTTTCTTTCTTTCCTTTTGTAGAATCCTCAGGGGACCTAGTATTTTTTTATGATGACCTCATCTTTTTTTGTCAATTCTTACTTCATCCTTAGACCCTAGACTACGCCAAAGATGCTTGCTGAAATCTGTTTCATTTTGTTGTTATTATAAGATTATTTTTGAAGTAGGCATAGATTCTCCTTCTTTCTTGCTTTCTCTTGAACATGAGGTGTTACCTTCCTTGTATCTTCCCTCACTTTCTTCATGAGTCCAATTTGATCTCTAGACCACCCTTCCACCTTTGAAGAGCAAGATGGTGTCTAAAATAATCACCTATGGAGGAAAGAATTTCCTTAATTATGATAAGGAATATTGATCTTCTTGTGTGGGGCCTGATTCAAGGTCTTCTTTCTTACATGCAAGCCTCCTTTGATGTTTTATGACAATCTGGGTAGAATATAATTAAGCT
Source organism: Cryptomeria japonica (assembly GCF_030272615.1). NCBI lineage: Eukaryota > Viridiplantae > Streptophyta > Pinopsida > Cupressales > Cupressaceae > Cryptomeria > Cryptomeria japonica. The sequence continues at coordinate 570,843,149 of NC_081415.1, read as the reverse complement.
TGCTTTTTTTGTGTTGCTTAGTTTTGTCGCCATAGGAAGGCGTCATATGCAAGATGATTTTGATATTACAATTCCTTCACTTCAATAGATTTTAGTTGATCATGGAAATTCTCCATGATCTCTTTGATACTGTCATTATTAGGGTTGCTTTCATCTAGGAAGACGATAGCATAATAGGCTTGCTGATAAAAAGATTAGGAATATGTGGACAAGATTTCTCCATTTTCATGAAACTGGGAAGGGTATACCTGGGAATACCCCCCCATACTAGGAATGAGATATAGAAAATAACTTGCTCAAAAATAGCCCTGAAGACGAGAAGAGATGGTTATGGGAAAAATATAGGATCTAAATCTTGTCTTTTAATGGATGAATGCATGAGAGTGCACTTCTAATTAGGTGATTGTGAGTTGGGTCCCACCGGGCATGCCAAAAAAAATTGTTGATCCCTAATAAGGCTTTTGCCTTAAGAAAAGATAGTCGAGAAGTTTCACAGATGTGGGACCTTTGTTCCACTTCGTGAAACAACTTCCAAGATTTTAGAAACCGACTCTTCATTATAAAAAGAGAGGAGGAAAAGGGAGAGTAAAAAACACAAACTTAAATAGAGGCAAAATGTTAGATACAAAGCTTTTACAACAAATTAGATTTTCCCTTTTCGTGAAAAGACTCAAAGGCATCAGTTTTCTAGGAAAGGACACATGACATAACAATTTTTATAGATGAGAGAAGAATGAGATGCATGAATTCATGCAAACATAAGGTATCACTTTTGAATTCTCTTATAAATTGCATCTATAAAGGCTTAAAGGAAAACAGAAAAACTCTTTGAGGTTTTTGCAATAATTAACCATTAATAAAAGATCTATTTTTTATTGGCATAGTTTATTTCCACACCTAAGAATACTAACAAAATGAATTCCACTAGATGAACCATTATCCTCATATTAATTGGAATAAAAAAAGCCTAAATGATTAAACAGGAGGTGCTTCCACACTTGAGAGACACAAAACATAACAATCTAAGTAAAGCAGAAGAAAGGAAAACACGACACAGTCAAATGCCCATACTAAGAACTAACATGCTAAGGTCGGATCGTAAGCACCTCACTGGGTGCAGAAAGATTCTTTTATTTCTTCTAAGAAAGAGGTTTACAAAACTTTTTCCTCTCTTCATGTGTTGTCAATTTTTTATTTTTCAGTTACCCCTACAAAGATGCTTTTATCTTTCTATATCCTACCTTCCACCAAAGATGGACGTATTTTAACAACTTCTTTCTCTTTTGCATATTTTCTATGTGTCCTCGATAATTATGATTTTTGCTTTAATTTCTTGCATGAATATTTCTTTTTTAAACAATAATTCTCACCTAATGCTTAGCCATGACCGCCATTTGGAACTTTCATCATTATGGAATGAAATAGTTTTATGCATGCCTTTTCTGTGTGGAATCTTATGTTATTTGATTTTTCTTCTGATCTACTAAGCATCCTGGTTCATTCTAGTTTTCTTGATTGCGAGCACGCTTGAAGATTGTCTTTGAAACTAAGGTGTCGCAATTCAGCTACCACTAGGCCTTTTCTTACTAAGTTACTTTCTAAAATTTGGGTTTTGAACTTAGTGGGCCCATTCTTTGATTCTTTGCAAAACTTTCATATGTCCTTCAGACATGTGGCATGACAATGGAAGCTTTGCAAGGATTTTCTCTCTTCTCATTATGATTTCCTGAATAGGTGATAAATGGCAATTCCTCAGGAAGTTTCAACTATTGCTTTGGGGAAATGTGCAAGAAAAAGTTGGCAATGAAAATGTCCCTTTCGACACATGGTTGTTGGGTGTAAATAAGTTGCAACCATTTTTTTTAAACATTGAACCCCACGGGACTTCCATGTGGTCAACTTCTAGGAAGAACCCATGCCTTCAAAAAATAAAACCTCGTGAGCCAAAAAAAAATCTATGGATCAAGCTACAACTAATCTAGCTATAATTAGAAGGTCTACACTACTTGAGGATGTCCATTGACTATAGTGGCCAAGATGGGGCATGATCACTTGGTTGTTGTTTTTGGATTGTTCTTTTATAACACTATGGCTTGTCCTATGACATTATTGTCTATGATCATCAAGGACCTATGAGTCTAGTGTGAACGAGGGTATTCCTTCTTTACTAGTGCATTATTTCCTCACAAATGTTATGTGGACTATCTAGGTCTAACTCATATTTAGATAGTCACATCTCTTGTCATAATAAGCTCAATGATGATATAGCACTTAGATACACACAAGAACTCATCACCCTCAGTGACTCTAATCTATCCATTTTCACATGCTTATTCTATGGCCAATCAATCACCTCATCCCCCTCCGTCTTACTAGTAGTCTCACATCCATTGACTAAGTACGTTGACACATCAAAAATAGTAGGGGAATCTTTTGCATTTAGAGTCCATCTTGCATAACCACATGTTAGTTCTACATGACATATATGTAAAAACATGTCATATAACATCACATCCCACATCCACAAAAGTTAGCTCATTATAGCCCACTTCATATGCCCCTAGGGTGAACTCACAAAGTTGGTTCCCACTTTTTGGTACATCCTGATTTTTGTTGAAATCATACATTTTTTGGAAAATATAATTATTTAAGCTTTAAGAGGTCCCATTTGAAGTAATTAATTGAAGAGAGTTAGATCAAAGGCTCTTAGATCAAAATTTCTTGGATAGAACCTCTCTACTTCTAAATCATACTTGCAATGGAGTCTCCTTTGCATCTATCAAATGTTGATAAAAAACCAATTTTACATTAGCTTTTGAGGGGTCAAACGAATTCATTTAGAAGTTTTGTTTTCTTGAGGATTTAGTCCTTATTATAAGCTTTCCAAATAGTATAATTTTTAATATATTTAAGTTTATTAATATATTTTTATTTTATTTTTTATGAATGTAGGTTTTTCACCGAACATGAACTTCTTTGTTCAATGCATTGGGAAAAATAGAAAACTAATTCAAAAAAATTATGAAAAATATCTACGCCCTAGGTATTGATGTCTTCTTTCTAACAAAAAAAATAAAACTTAATTTTGATATATATAGAGCAAGTTATGTGTTCAAACGTACACCTATATCTAAATTATAATAAGTCGGACATCAAAACTTAATAAAATAAAAAATATTCAACATATCACTATCAAACCAACTGCATGCCCTGGGTATTGATGTTACAAACCAAAATTTAAAAGAGATAAGTTTTTATCATTTATAGAAAAAAATTTATACGTTTCGGGATGCACATCACTCTTAAAAAATGTTGTTTCCTGTAAAAAACTACTTTTGAGGGAGATGGAAAAATCAATAAAATTTTATTCAAAAAAATTTGAAAAAAATATATTTAGAATCTACAAAAAGGATGTTACAAATCACTAGTTTACATCATATTCAAATTCTTAATGATTTAAAAGTTATAGGTATTGAAAAGTGAAGGTTTTTTGCAAAATGTTCATCTAAGTGTCAAAGTTGGTCAAAAAGTGGGAACCAGTATTGTGAGTTCACCCCCTAGTGATGGTGGCGCCCCTCCTATTGACCCTACTACTGTGGTGGTGGTGGTCCCATAACCCCTCCACTCTTTAGCCCTCCTCAACCAACCATATAATCTCTACTAAAATATCCCTACCCTCTAACTCAATAGTACTACCGACTCATATAATTGTCAGTAGTAAAATGCCTCCTAACTAGACCGATAGATAAAATCCATAATGCCCCTAGCATCACCCTACTTTGTCACCCTAACATATTGAATAATCACATGCCCTCCCACACTGTTGGATGGCAGTATCCCATTTTTTAGTCAAGTCTTGTACCTATCTTTGTAGGGATGTTATCTACACATCCTTTGCAATAATCACGCCCTACAATATCCCAATATATGCATCTTGCGTGTGTATCTACCCTTGCAATGTTGCCACTTGTATGTCACCTCTTCCATCTCCCCATCCCTATGCCTCTACCATAGGTTCATCTTGTCCCTACCCTTATCCATGTACCTATGGTTTGAGCTAATCCTAGATCTATACGTCGAGCTATGCTCTCGCCTAGGGCTATCCCCCTCAACGCTTCAATGGCCTCGGTGGTAACCCCACCTATGAACCACCTCCCTATGCACCTCTACCATCCCCATCTCCCTCATTTCCTCCCATAGATCCCTCCACCTGAGCTCTCATCCTATGATGCCTCTTCAACTAAGGCTTATCATTATCATCACCTATAAATGCATGAATCTCACCCTCATCCAATGAGACATGGAAATGGATGCACCATGAACCAAGCCTCAAAATCAAGTGACGTGCATGCATCTTCTATATCTTTCCTCATGTCCCAATGCACATGACAAAGTTCCTAGAACTTAGCCACTACAACATCATCTGACAGCATAGGCCCCCACTAATGCATTCCCTTCATTATCTGCAAGAACTCTGCTAACCCCCGAGTCAGAGCCTATATCCTCCTGAACTATCATGATGCCTTTTATAGCAGATGCCTCTAAATAATATACTAAATATGACCTATAAGGCATTGAGTATGATAACAAAATGGCATCTCTACATCATCATCCTCCCAATCCTTGTAGTCCAAATACAACCTCTAAATGACTATATCTATATCATCAATCACATGGCGCCAAGACTCCATCTTGCCCAGCCTGGGTTAGGTGATAATCATGCTATAAATATGTATCTATAGTTGCCTTGCCCCTCGAAACCTCATACAAATTGGTCTCAAAATGACAATGTGCTGATATGCCCATACATGAAGTAGAGTCACACCAGCTAATAGAATGACCCCTCCTGCATACATGAACTAGTGTAGATAATGGTATAGACGTGCTAACATACATGGACCTTATAAAAATTGTGTCCCATCCATAATCATCCTCTCTAGTGTTTGGTCGCACCCAATCGACAATGTGTGACTGCCTATTGGGATAGATCTAGTCCCCAATAATTCCTGTTAAAATTGATAGTAGTAGATCACATGACACCATCATCTCTCTCCAATTGACTGTCCCTCCTCAGATATATAGATCCTCATCCCCAAAATCCCAGTGCTAAGGATTTTCATCCCCATCCCCAACATAGACTACCAAATCTCTAGCAATCAAAATCTTCAAAATCCACAAACATTCTCTAATGTCACAGACATCTTCCCAATTGCAAGATGAATTGAGTTGTTCTCCATGTGCCATCACTTTGCTAGTGTAGACAACATGTTGAGGTTAGCCCTGATCTCAAGCATAAGATAGCATGCCACAAACCTAGTGAACCTAGAACCTCTCTGTCTCCCTCTATCAAATTCGGCTACATACGTTGCATGGGAGGAAATCTCTCCTATGACATCACCAGTGCTAAATCAACCTGCAATCACATCAACCATTTTTAGGTATCTACATAAATAAAGTTCATTTTTAGATGCTAAATCATACCTAAAAATGACCTTAATTAAAGAAATATTTTTTATTTATTTAGTTATTTTACTATAATTTCTTTTATTATTTGAATAAATATTTTTTATTTATCTAATTAATTCATTAGCTTTTTCCACTATTAATTAAATAAATATTTCTATTTATTTAATTAATTCATTAGCCTTTTCTTTTCTAAATTAAATAAATATTTATTATTTATTAAATCCCGTCTTTTTCTTAAATTAAATAAATATTTTTATTTAGTTAGTTAACCTAGCTCCTTTCCTCTATTAATTAAATAAATACTTTTATTTGATTAATTAATTGAGTACCTTTTTCCTCCTTAATCCTAACCCTATAACTTGTTGACATGGATCACAATCTAAATTTGTAGGCATGTGACAAGTGTCAAATTCCTCTTTATTCACTTTGTCCTTTCTCAAATATCCACACTCATTGAATCTAAAAGGCAACCCACCACTTAATCTTATCCCTCCATTTCAAATCAACCTCTTAATCCTATTCGCTCTAATCCTATTGATTCTCTTTTAACTATGTGATCATGAGCATTCATCTTTTAACCTATTATTCTAAACCCTCCATTGTCATGGTGATTTTATAAAAGAGGCTTCTTCCTATCATTCTACACCCCACATAGCTTGAGCATACCTACACTCTGCCAAAATCATTCTAGCCATATGTCATCACAATTATAGCTTTACATCGTCACAACCACAGTCCATTCATCTTTGAGCTCTTTTTCAAGTGCATACAAATCTAAGAGCAAACACCATTAATACAAGATCATGGAGGATAGGAGACCAGTAGAGACAAGCCTACTATGTATGTGAAGGTATATTTGGTTACTTTACGTTATTTGCATGCACTGTAGTTCTCTATTAATTATTTGTTGAATTAGTTTGTAGATCTAGGTCAGTAGTTGGACCTTATTGGGGTTTACATATAGGTATAATTTCAGCATTCACAGGGGATAGCTTTGGATTGACAATAATTTTGGGTGTTAGGTGGTTGTATAACTATGTGAATGGTAGGACCTCCAATTTTGTTCAAATATATTATGTGAATGACAAGAATCCATTTGGTTCAGATGAGATAGATAATAGACCTATTATTATTATTCATACTTCATGCCCTATGGAGGTTTGTTGATGCCTTGCTAGGAGCTTAATAATAGCTTATTTTCTTTTAAATCCCAAAGCTATGGTTTTCCCTTTAATGAAGGGTGATTTTGATCAATACTATTTTTTGCTATGTTTTTAATAAATATTTGTATTTGTGAATGGCAAACATCTTCCTGGTTGTCATCAGGAGCTAGGAGCTTCACTGCATTTTTATTTAATTCTCAACACCCTAGATATCTTCATGGATTTATCCCTATTGGGTCAGTGCAAGAAGCTGAGTCCACTTTTTGGCCAAAAAGAAGTATTTTCCTTGATTTTCAGATTTTGTCTCATTTGACCTTAAATTTTGAAACACTTGGAGATTGAATCTTGGAAAAAGTCATTAATGTAAAAGATAGCCCTTTGAGTTTGCTTTCCAAATATGTAATTTATTTTAATACCCACATAATAAAAAATAACTATTTGAATGGAGTTCTAAAAACTATGTTTTAAAAATGCCTATTTCAGGACCATACCATGCATGTGTACGACCCACACTTTTTGACACAATTAAAATTATTTTCTCAAACTGTTTTAGGAAATAGTTTGTAACACACTGAAGATTGATGAGCATATTTTTTTGTATTTATTTTTTAAATATTTTTTTTAATTAATTTTTTAATGACCGTAATTATCTTTTTAAAAATTTGATGTTTACGGCCCACATAATTTGACACACTTTACATTTTTTGATTTTATTTTTTTTAAATAGAAAAGAATTTTGTGTAGATTGATGACATAATTTTTTTTTTAAATTCATTAAAATAAAAAATATTAAATTAACAAAATTAATTAATATTTCAAGTTTCAGGACCCGATTTAGTACAAATTAAATGAAAAATAGTTAAAATAATCAATTTTTAAATAAATTTACATATTTAGAATCTAGACAGTATAATCTGAAATGGGTTTTAATTTCATATAAAAATTCTCTGATTAGAGGCACGTAAACTATTTCAGAAGTTCATATTTGTGCTTTCATTCATGGAGATTTGAATTTGCAGGTCCATGTCTGAGGTGTGGCCATCCCAGGCCTATCCCGGACCTAATCCTGAGGCAAGTGGTGGGTTGTGGAATCAACTTCCCTAGAACGAGCCCTCATTTTTAAAACGGGGGCCCATTCCATTTTTTAACCGTTGGTTTTAGGAATAGGCCCTCGTTTTTAAAACGAGGGTTCGTTCCTAAATTACCATTACTGTCAAAAAAAGGACTAATTGCATCAATTTACCAGATTATCATTGGAATTCGTACTGACAAACATTTTTTATTGCATTTGGCATTACTTTTTTATCTTTTTTATACAGATTTCAGAAGAACTCGATAAAAAAAAATATTATTTTGTGAAGAGGAGTTTGTAAAGATGGGTTCTAAGAAATGTCAAAAGAAACAAAGGAAGACAATGACAGTGGACGAAATTCAAGCACAAAGAGAGAAGGAGGCAAAACACCAAAGAGATCGAAGATCACAACAACAATAATTGAATAACATTGAAGCATCTAGTTCAGTGCCCGTTGTAGATGAAACCATTGAAGAGATCATGATGGATGCAAGAAATGTAGAACCAAACACGGGTATGGTTGTTGATGCAAATGTTCATGTGGATGTGAATCCTGGTATGTTTTTAAATCCCCAAGACTATGATGCCAATCAAATTATTGATTTAAATGAAGCTGGATATAAATTTAATACACCAATACGAAAAAGAAATAAAAATTGAAAATATTACACCACCCTCTCTAAAAGAAAATGAATGTAATTTGTTTACTATTGATAGCAATGTGCTAGATAATCTTAATGGGTTAGTTTCTTGGAGACAAATCAAAACACATGTGAACAGATTATATAAACAATTTTTCTATAATAAAAAGTTAGGATTCCAATGTCAATTAATGCTACAATTAATAGAAATGTGTAAAGTCATGAAAAAATAAGGTATTTATGCAAAACCAAAAAGAAAAGATGAATCATATAAGCAAGTTGTATCTATTGTTGCCAATGTCATCGATTCTATCAGAAAAACAAGTCGGTCTAAAGATAAGAATGTGGCACATAGAGTTATAACAACTGCTATAGTTGACAAAATAATTGTTAGTAAAAGAATGTTAAGTGATATAAGTGGCTATTTAAACTTAAATCGTAGAACCTTGTCAAGAGCGGCCAAAAGAAGAGACACAATTGAAATAGATCCACTAAACCATTGTTGGTTTTTTAGTGGTAGACTTCAAAGGTCGAACATGAAATTAAATGATGAAACTAAACAATTAATCGTAAAATTTTGGCATGATAAATCTAGAGTTTCATCAAATGCTAGAGATGTTTTAAAGTTAAGGGTGGGATCAAAAATTCATGAACCGGGATCCAAAACATCTTCTTAACATGACTCAAACCGAATTCTTTAAAAAATTTAGTGATGAATCTATGTTAATGAATTTACGAATTAGTCAAAGATCATTTGAAAAATGCAAACCCTAGTATGTTAAAATCAATAAACAAAGAATATCTTGTTGTTGTAAAACTCATGTTCAGTTTCGTTACTATTATGATGTTTTTTGATATATACGTTGTATGTTGCATGGTAATAATCTTGTCCAGGATTGTGGTGTTTATGTTCCACCTGAAACTATAAAAGATTTTATTGAAAGTTTATTTTGTAAACCACCTAATGAGCAATTATTTATTTCCAGTTCGTGCATTTATGGCCTTTGCAAATTATGTGGGAACTATTCTTTGATAGGTGAATGTTTGATTGATCATGTTTCATATAAGTTTGGACAAAAAATGGTTGATGTTAGGAGATTTAAAAATATAGAATACCCTCTAAAGGATGGAAAGATGGGGAAACATTTAGAATTGATTACAGAACAGAATAGTGTGAATGCATTTATCAGTGAGTTTAAAATTCATATTTTTCCAAAATATATGAAATATTCCCAACATGCCCGATGGCTTGATGGATAGTTTCGCATATGCAAGAACATATTTCCAGTTGGAACAATAGTATCAGTTGTGGATTTTGCAGAAAATTATACTCTAAAACCACAAGAGGAAACTTAATCACAATACTACAACTCAGTGCAAGTGGCCATACTTATGCACATTATATATAGACATGACCATGGCAGTATAGAAGATAACAGAAAAATTTTGAGGGAGTATCATTTCTATGTTAGTGATAATCGATTACATGTTCAGCATTTATTCGAGGTATTTCATGATAATATTAAAGAAAGAGAAATTGACATGAAACAACATATGATATGGTCAGATAACTGCACTGGACAATTCAAAAATGCAAGAATGTTTTATTGTCTATGCAGAGTTCACAAGAAAACCAATGTCCAACATTTATGGAATTTTTTTGAAGCGGGACATGGTAAGGGGGAACACGATGGAGCTGGTGCCTGTGTAAAAAGAGCTCTTGCTAGAGAACAATTGAAATTCGAGAATGTCGTGAAATTCATAGATGCTCATGTAGTTGTAGATTGGTGCAATTCAAAGTTGCCAAAAGGATCAACTGAGAACTCTGCAATTCGACGTTTCTTCTAGTTGGTAGAGGAAGATAGTATTCCTATTCGGCATGATTGTAATACCATCATTGGATCAGCTAAATGGCATTCGTTTAAGAGTTCTAATTCAAACACATGGACTATATTCATGAGGGAGCTTGCTTGCTTTTGTCAGTTTTGTGTTTCCAAAGATTGGGAATTTTGTGAGAATAAAGAATGGGTTGAAGAATGGCAACAAAGATCATTGACACCCATAGATGCAAATGATCCGCATGAAAGAACTGGTGAAGATATGGAAAAAATGTTTGCATCAAATGACTATGATCGTATTTCAAATCTTATACAACAAGGTAAAATTGTTTTTGAAATTTCTTTTGATTTATTAAATAGTACATATATGAAATCTTACAGTGTATATTTTTGTTTTTATATCTCACTAAATATTAAAATAAAATTGTTTTGTGCACAGGACATGTCTATGTTGTTGTTGCACCAGAGGAAAATGAAGAGGGGATAGAGTATTGGTTGGCTCGATGTGTAGAGCCAAAACATAAGCTAACCACTCCTCGAGTAGATGATGATGGTTATGACTATCCAACGGGATCTGTGGTTGTTGTTGGCACCCGGCTATGCAAATATCTAACAAGAAAGAATGGATTACCCGTGTTTGAAGATTATGAATTAGAGAAGAAGATTATACATTACTTGCATTTGGTAGTGACAACTAATATAAAATTGGATAGATATCGTGGCAGACCTAATAATAAACAATTATGGACTCTCTCTATGGAAGAGCACGAGACAATTATAGATGCTTTGCAAAAGAGAGAGGATGCAGATAGTATAACATAATGAATATATACAAGTAAGTTATAATTTGAACCCTTAATCCACCTCCCTTTTAAAAGTCGTGATGTATATTTTATATAGCATTTTAAATCATGCATCCTAATTATAAAATCTAATCTAGTAATTTTGTTTCAGGTCTACCACAAGTAGAAGGCATCAATGAAAACCAAGTTATTTGTGCATACTTTATGTTTCATTTTGAATAATTACAAGTTAAATTTTTGTACCCTTAAGGCAACTCCCTATGAAGAGTCATGATGTATGATTTATGTTGTATTTTAAATTGAATGCATCCTCATTATAAAAACTAATCATATGTTTGTTTTTTTTTCCAAATCTCTCAAATTAGACTTGGCCTAAATGACTACTACTATTTGTGCATACTTAATGTTGTATTTTGAGAGATATATCCTTATTGTTATAATTTAAATAGAGTATTTTTTATTTTATTTTGGGTCTTCCATATGTACATGGCATCAATGAATACTATAATTTGTGCATTTACAAATATGTTTAAGGTTAAATATTTAAACTTTACTTGAGTAAAGTAATATTCTTGCACTTGAATGTTGAATTATGATTGTGTATTTTATACGATATGTTTTTTTTTGCAAGTCCCTTAGGAGATGAAGTCAAAGATTTTAGATAGGTCTACTTGATTATTCTTTGTGTAATATTCATAAATGAGATTTATGAATGAGATAATTATGTTTTAATCAAGTTCTATTATTCATTGTTATTGAAATGGTAATTATATATTTAAACCTATGTTTTGATACTTTTCTCTTATCATCATTATTATTGTAATGGTAATTATATATTTGATTATATATTTTGTGTATCTATGATGATTAATACTTTTTAATTTAGTTTAAAATATGTTATAATTATAAGATATGTTTTGATACTTTGGTCTTATCATCATTGTTAGTTCATGATGTACACCTTTATTTTATCTAATCACAAGTTATTTAAATAAAATTTCAAGTCCACATAATCCATATAATATCTAATCCATATATATCTGGATTGTAACATGATGAACTCCACATAATATCTAATGTGCATATATATATGTAGTCCAAAAAATATATATGATCTAATCCTATTATGCAACTATCCATATATATATAAAGTATGTGCACGTCCAAGACAATATATACAATGTTAAAAAATAAGTACACGTGTAAAAAAATGTGTAAAGTCCATAAAAAAGTACATATCATATAAAATAGTACATGTGCATCATATCAGAGCCAAATAAATAGTAAAATCTAAGTACTATCATCAATAACATCTCGTGGTCTCTTCTCCCCGGGATGTGGACCAGATCCACCCGTCTCATGATGTACAAGGAAAAAATAATATTAAAATACTTGATTAACTATTAAAAGATAATCATTTATCAAATACAGTTGGAATTCATAAATTAAGTTACAAACTTATCGTATGTGTGTGCACATCAACTCCAATAACTTGTTCTGCGTGTACTATATGCTCAGGAGTTGTGTCATCATGTATACAAGATAAGAAACATGATACAACTAACATGAGCACATACATATGTTTATTTTTTTATTAAATAAAAATGAACATTTATAATTTGATTAAATAATCATATAATAAAATATTGTACATAAGGTTGCTCATGTCCCCTAGCAGTATCTTGTGCACCTTGACGTGTATGTACATTGAAATCAACGCCAAATGTAGTGCTAGCTAAGTCCTGTACAAGGTCAAATTCAAAGTGTCCAATTAAATGTCAAATTAAGAGTCAAAATAAGGTCAAATTAAGTATTACATATTAAGACCTCAAAGGATGTCGATGTGCATTCAAATTGGCTTTGATAAAAATGATGAGGATAACCAATCCTAATAGTAGTGTCCACCTACAAACATGCATTTAATGAAATCATATTTATTGAACATATATGTGTATTAAATAATTTCAAGTTAAGTTACAATGTTGTAAGAGTTCATATTTAATTTATGAATTCTAAGATACATACAATAGATGGTGTCACAGTTGTCACACCCTCTTCTCAATGTTATGTAGAGGGTCCCTCGTGACCTGAAGCCTAGAGAAAGAAGCATTTAATGTATCAACATGAAAAATTATATAGTACACGATGATAATGTTAGGATTCCCACAGATACTAAGAGAGGGTGGTGAATCAACATCTAACCGATAATTAGATTTTCTTAACTTAAAACATGTAAAGCATATTAATACTGTATACTGGTAAACAGAAAGTAATGCAATAAATAGAGATAAAAACAACCACATGAAAAACACACCATAACACAATATTTTAACGAGGAAACCCGGTGTGGGAAAAACTTCGGTGGGATTTATGACCCACAATATTCACTTACTGGCCAATAAGAGAATATTACTGCTACAAGAGGGGCCTACACATGCAAGAAGGTCAAGTGCCTAGAGCTCACTGCTCAAATACAAAATAGGAAGTCTCACTGACTTACAAAATGGATTATATAAATTCAGTGTCTTGTACTGCTTCAAAATAGCATCTATAATGCCAGATCCAGTACCGGTTTTTGCTCTGCTTCTTACATAAACCCTTAATCTATAATTCGCATAATAGGTCTGCCTTTTTCGCCTAATTACATTTATTCCTCTCTTCACAAATGTTCTACAATTATCTCTTATATATATGAGTCATTTTACAATGTTTCCAAGTCGGCTTAAAATGATTTTATAATAATAAACAGAATATATTAACAACAAAATTCTTGTCGGCTTTTGTGTCGGTATGCTTGTTTTCACTGTCGGTGTCGGTGGTCTGTGTGCCGGTGTAGAATCTAACTTTGCTGGTGCCGGTGGATTGCCTTGCCGGTGACATAGAATTGTAAGGTTTCCATCAATGACAAAACCTTCAATCATCTACTATGTCTCATTGGAGTGTGCGTTTGCCAACAATCTCCCCCTTTGGCATTAATGGCAACACTCATGAGAAAATTCAAAAAGTGTAGTCCAAAAATATGTTACCAAAAATGTATGAACCAAAAATGTGTGAACTCCCCCTGAGCAGATGAGTCCTGATTATTTTCTCGTACCACTACTCCCCCTTTGGCATCAATGACAAAGGTTGTCAAAGTGTCAAATAGATAACATATTAACTTAAAAAGCTAGTACAATGTCTAGATATAAATTGATACTATACCCCAAAAGGTGTGCCAAGTTGTGTAGGAGTAGATGCAATATTGACTCGAACATTCGGTGGTCCTTATCTACATAAACCAAATTTATTTAATGAAGTATTAGAATGCATAAATAAAATACATGCACTTAATTTATACCTATATTTAATGAAGTATTAGATTGACATGTACATGTATATATATATATATATATATATATATATACCTGCTCAAGATGATCATCAGAGCAAAGAAAATCCATATATGATGTCATCATAGTATCATCTATTGCATCATACTCAGCTACAACTGAAGCGGATCCTAGATCAACAGTAGGACCTACTCCATCAGCATAAAAATCATGCAACTCTTTTCATCGTCTATGAAATTGATCTAATTGAGAATCAACTGATCTAACTAACTTGACAATATTTTGCATTGATTTTGAAAACTCTAGAAGATGGGGGGGGGGGGGGGGGGGGGGGGGTGATTGGCTCATTTTGGATAGAAGTAATATTTTGTTCAATAACTTGTAGGTTTTCATTAATTCTTTCTCTTAAACAAATTTCATATAATCTAGGGGGTGGAGGTGGAGGTGGAGGTGGAGGTGGAGGTGGAGGAGGAGGAGGAGGGGGTTGCGGTGTGGGATTTTCACCTAACAATTCATCTATGTCAAACACATCCATTATAACAAAGAGCTCCTGTATATATAAAGATATACATGAATTATATACAACTCTATGTCAAAGAAGAATCTATTTTATTTTATTTTTAAACATTTATAAATAGTAGCATTTCTATTTTATTGAATGAGATACACATGAAATATAATATAATATTGAACTTAAGAAAATATACATGTACATACTATTGAATCTTTAAATATAAAATTTGTGCACAAAACTTAATAAAAACTTTCATTGAAACTTTATAAATCTATCATATATTCAATTTAATGCATTCATTTCTTGTAAAATGC
Organism: Cryptomeria japonica; assembly: GCF_030272615.1. Taxonomy (NCBI): domain Eukaryota; kingdom Viridiplantae; phylum Streptophyta; class Pinopsida; order Cupressales; family Cupressaceae; genus Cryptomeria; species Cryptomeria japonica. The sequence goes on along the minus strand of NC_081415.1, from coordinate 570,828,009 downwards.
ATCAACTATTAAAATCAATATAAAATATTCCATACATGAACTTGTAAAAAAAGTAAAATAAGATCAACATATATAAAGTAATTATATAATAAATAATTAGTCACAATTCTGGTAAACATGTTGAATTAGTACTTTGTGTTGGAATAGTACTAATATATTAGATGGTAACCTCTCTAAGTGGTCATTTACTAAGTAAACATGTTGAATTAGCACTTCAGTGTTGGAGATGAATTAGATGATGAAGTTGGAAATTTGAGGTCATGTCATGGCTTAATAGGTCCTATTATGGACCTATTATGCCATGATGGCATAATAGGTGGACTATTATGCAATGGCATGGCATAATAGGACTTATTATGTCGTCATGGCATAATAGGTCATATTATGCCATGACATGATATAATAGGTCCTATCATGCCATGACATGGCATAATAGGTCCATAATTGGTCCTATCATACTAAGTAAACATGTTGAATTAGTACTTCAGTGTTGGAGATGAATTAGATGATGAAGTTAGCAATTCGAGAAAATCATGTCATGTCATGGCTTAATAGGTCCTATTTTGGACCTATTATACCATGATGACATAATAGGTGGACTATTATGCAATGTCATGGCATAATAGGACTTATTATGCTGGCATGGCATAATAGGTCCTATTATGCCGTCATGGCATAATAGGTCCTATTATGCCGTCATGGCATAATAGGTCCTATTATGCCGTCATGGCATAATAGGTCCTATTATGCCGTCATGGCATAATAGGTCCTATTATGCCATGACATGATATAATAGGACCAACTATGGAACTATTATGCAATGTCATGGTATGATAGGACCAATTATGGACCTATTATGCCATGTCATGGCATGATAGGACCATTTATGGACCTATTATGCCATGACATGGCATAATAGGTCCATAATTGGTCCTATCATACCATGACATGGCATAATAAGACCATAATAGGACCTTTATGCCACAACATGGCATAAACCTAAGCCTAAACTTTGATATCTAAAACTTGAAGAGTAATGTTAATTACTTACGGTTATACATTTGGATTTCCCTCTTCTAAAATGAATTTTTAGTTACCCCAATGTCCAGTAGCTCAAATTGTGGTTTTAATTATGGATTTTGTCTAATCCATGAAATTTAAAACATCTCGCCTATTTTTTTGACTTCCCATAACCCACTAGAATATCCCAAAAGGCCACATGGTCACCTAAAAATGATCCAAGGCACTAGAAAGGTACCAATAACTAATAGTGGTAACTTTTGTATTGCCTAATGAGGATTAAGAACAATTTTGGTACATATGTTCAATTTAAAGAATTAGAATGATGGCTTGCTAGAAGTGATTAAATTTTTTCATTTATTGGTTGAAAGGCCCAATACCTAAAAAAATAATTCCTAGAAACATTTAACCCAAGTCTCACAAATTCAATATTGAAAGATTCAAAGTCCATTTTAAATTTACTATAGTGGATCAAATATTACTACAAGTAAAGTCTCTTGATGTCTCAGTAGTTTTCACTATGGATTTCATGAATTCATTGACTATATTGCATGTAGATGGTGATGTGATTGGTGAGAAAACTAGCATATCTTAATGAAAAGATCTTGATAGTTCTAGTATGGTTTTTGATGTCAGGATTACATTTTTGAGACAACATGGTGCAACATGCAACATTTTTTATAATGGCATAATAGGTCCATAATTGGTCCTATCATACCATGACATGGCATAATAGGACCATAATAGGACCTTTATGCCATGACATGGCATAAACAGTCCTATTGTGCCATTTCTACTATGGCATGTCATGGCATAATAGGACCTATTATGCCATGATGGCATAATAGGTCCTATTATGCCATGTCATGGTATGACATGACCAACTATGGACCTATTATGCAATGTCATGGCATAATAGGGCATATTATACCATCATGACATAATGTGTCCTATTATGCCATGACATGGCATAATAGGTCCATAGTTGGTCCTATCATACCATTACATGGCATAATAGGAACATAATTTGCCATCATGGCATAATGTGTCCTATTATGCCAGGTAATGGCATAATAGGAACTACTATATTCCTATTATGCCAGGTAATGGCATAATAGGAACTACTATATTCCTATTATGCCATGACATGCCATAATAGGTCCATAATTGGTCCTATTATGTCATTTCATGGAATAATAGGAAAATAGTTATCAAATCTATAATAATTTGACTATGTCAATGGCTAATTCTTAATGAATATTTCATTTTGGTTTTGGTTTTGATACATCCATTTAGTTTCGGTTTGGTTTGGATTTGGTTTTGGTTTTGGTTTTGATTTCCATTTAGTTTCGGTTTTGTTTCGATTTGGTTTTGATTTCCATTTACTTTTGGTTTTGTTTCGATTTGGTTTTGGTTTTGATGTTTGTGAGATATCTTGTATCTTGTAAATTTGATATTTTGTTTTGTTAACTATCTAGATTTGGTTTTAATTTGTAAATTTGTTGATTTTGGTTTAGGGTTTAGGGTTAACTTTTGAAGAATATTTCAGATCAAAATTAAAAATTTACATAGGCTACTTTAAAAAAAAACTTAAATAATACTCAAAAAATAGGAAAAATATACAAGAAAATTACAAAATGTGAAAATGGATGATCGAAGGTGTACCTAGGATAGTGGTGGAGGCTTGAAATGGAGTCCACATTACATGGGCCCATTTTTTATCTCCTTTTCTCACTTCAGTTGCAGGTAAAAATGACAAAATGCACCCAAAAAAAATGGGTAAAATCGGATTTAGAAATGAGGAAAATGGACCCCCGTTTTATTTTCAAGCGGGCCCCATTTGAGAAAAAAATGAGGGCCCATTTATTTTCTCATTGGGCCCCCGTTACTTTTTGCCTCGGGGGCCCGAAGCAAAAACAGGCCCCCATTTTTTGAAAACGAGCCCCCATTTCTTGAAAACGAGCCCCCATTTCTAAGAGCATGTTTTCCAATGCACGAACTTCCACCAATTTGTGACCCATTACCTTGCACCTACCCCTTTATAAAAAGGGTTCTTATCAATGCAATTTTTAGTTGCTTTTTTAATAAGAAGTATTTGTATTTTCTTAGGTTTGGCTATGTTTTTATTGGTTTTAATAGCATCTTTGTAATCTAGGGCCATCCACTATTAGATTCAATGATAGTCCCAAAGACACTGAGAGGGGGGAGTGAATCAGTGTCTAACCGGTTAGCAGAATATTTAAATTTATTGATAACTTTGCAACCCAAAACAATGTACCAGTAAATAAGAATTATTGCAGTAAACAGAAATAATAGAGACAGCATAGAAACACACCATAACACAAGATATTTAACAAGGAAACTCGGTGTGGGAAAAGCCTCGGTGGGATTTGTGACCCACAATATTTACTCACTGGCCAATGAATAAATACTACTTACAATAAGGGGCCTGCACATGCAGGGAGGCCAACAGCCTAGAGCTCGCTGCTCAATAAAGAGTCACAATGACTACAAAATGGATTAATAAATCCAATACACTGTATTGCTCAAAATAGCATCTCTAATGGCAGGTTTAGTATCGGTTTAAGCTCAAATAGATACCTTCTCAAAAACCTTCGTTGCCACTAAATAATTATTATCTACCATACATGTCTTTCACTACACACACCAAAATGACTTATAAGATCTCATACATATATGAGTTTTTTACAATATACCATGTCGGCTTACAAAAGATAATTATATTACAATAAACAACAATTCATCCCATGTCAGCTAGAAGTGTCAGTATGTTTTGTTGCCGATGTAATCTAAATGTCAGTGTAAGTGCCAATCGATGTCGATGTCTGCCGATGTATGAAGTTTGTGATGTCGGGCATGTAGAAACCAATTGTCAGTGATTTGCCGGCTGGTTGCCATCAATGACAACATCAACTATTCTCATAAGAGTGTAGAATGCCAACAATCTCCCTCTTTGGCATTGATGGCAACACTCATGAGAAAAATCAAAACTGAAATCCAAAAAGATGTGCTCCCCCTGAGCAAGTGATCTCCTCTGTACATGTATTTTTCTCATCACTACTCCCCCTTTGACATAAATGACAAAGAATGTCATAAATAATCAAAAAGAGTACAAAAAAATGCTACCTCAAAGTCTGTAACCTGTTGGTTACAATCTAAAAGATGTCTGCCAAAATCATATTCAAACTATGCATAAACTTCTTATTGTCAGTTAAAGTTGCCTCAATCTGTTGGATCATACCGATGAGATAGTGCATTTGCTACTCCGATGATTGTTCTCCTTGAACTGATTCCTTAGATATTTCACCTCTTTGAGTAATAAGACTATCTAACCTCAGACCAAGTTTATCCTTTAGTTCGCGAGCACTAGACCTTATTCTTGCCTTCTCTTTCTCAAGTTTTTCCAATTTCTCCTAAAAAACTGCCATTTTCTGCTCAAAAACTGATATAAGTATAGATGAACCTATTATATTGTCCACAATGTCATCAATTTCTTTTCGTGTCTTTTTTATCTCCTCATCAATGTCCTATGTTAAACAGTGAGGTTTACATGCTTCCCTATATAACTCCTTATACTCCAAAATTGTAGAATTGAGTACCGATAAAAGTGTATCCAAGTGATCAGTACATTTCTTTATGGTGTTTTCAAAGAATGTGTTTTTCTCTTTGTCAGCTCTCTCCTTTATTGTATCCTCATTTATCTTATCTATAGTTATTACATTATCAGCAATGAATTTGGACAATGTGTCCAATTTCCCTAAAGAATCATTAATGTGATATATCTTACAAATGGGTGCAATCATCTTCAGAATGGGTAATGTGTTATCAATTGCCTTAAATGCTAAGGCATTGCAATCAGTAATCCTTTTAATTGAATCCAAAAGTACCTCTATAATATTAGTGGGTCTGAATTCACCTATAAAAGTGCTTGGTTTTGTTGTAGGTTTCTTCTCAACAGATGTTTGACCAATCACCTTCACCATATCCTCTTTGTTTCCATCAGATGCATCCACTTTACTTATCTTTTCTTTTGGTGGATTTGTCTGTGTCTATACCTCTACCTTTAATGGTTTCTCAGTCTGATTAGACTTGTCTGCAACTGTCAGTGTTACAGACTCAACATGTACCTCTGCCTCAAATTGTTTCTCTGTCAGTACCATTGCCGGTTTTTGAGATTCCAATGGCCCTGTGCAAGTTGTCTTATCCTCTGTTTGTTTCTCAGTCTCTGGTTGCTCTGCTTGAGCTGGTATCTCAGTTTCCTGAGAGTCAATAGTTTGTGTCGATTTCTCTGAAATCTTGTTGTCCTCAACATTGTCTGCCTTAACCTCTGAAGTTTCTTTGTCCACAACAATGTTTACCTCCTAAGTATCTACATTCATTGTAAAGAGTATCTCCGACTCTAAATTAGTATCATCATGGGTTAGACCTTTAGTAGCTATATCTGGTGGATTAGCTGTATGAACCAGTGATGAAGGTGTTAATGGAGGGGTGTCCTGGGTTGGTGGAGGGATATTATCTATTATTTTTATGGAAGGTACACCACCTACTTTACCTTTTCCCTTGTCCTTTTGATATACCTTGAATGTCTTTTCCATTTTTGGTCTGCTTCTTTCCTCTTGCTTTTCTTTTTCTACAAAGAATGTGTCCCATTTATTTGAAGTCTCATCTGCAATTTCTTTAACCCTTCCAACCATCAGGCTCACTTGTCAGTGTCCACTAACAAATACTGACCGGTTAGCTTTAGAAATAAGCTCATCTATCTCTTCCTTAGAATTTACCGGATGTATAGCCAAGAGTGCTTCAACTTTCAACTTCTTGTCTAGTTCCATTACAGATAGCCTTTTTGCTTCCAATCTCATGTATAAATCATTTGGTATCTCATCAATCACTTCTATCAATACTTTCTTATAAATATCTAAGTGCAAAATAATACTTTCTTCAATTGTGCTTTTGTTAGAAACATTGAAAGAATTATACCATTTATTTACATTAGCCAGATTACCTTCCTTTGTAATCTTATTCAATAGATCATTCAGTGTGGGGGTAACTGGTGTCTGTTTCTTCTTAGGTGTAAGCTTCTTCTTCAGTTCCCTAACTACCCATTGTTTCTTCCTTAGTAACCTGGTTTTCTTAGGTGAAGGAGAGGGTACTGGTGAGGGTTTTCTCTTCCTTTCTACTCTTTTAAATTTAGCAGCCTTACCATTGTCAGTATCAGAGGATGTTACAACTGATGAAACATGTGGTTCAGGTTGCATTCCTTCAAGCTCACTAGCTGATATACCATTGATACTCATGACATTTTCTTTGATTTCCTTGACCTTCTTGGAGGCATCTCTGATAAATTTTTCTCTTCTTTTTGTCCTTTTCTTTATAGATATATTGCTCTCAATAGTTTATGCATTTCCAAAGAATTTCTTAGATGGCTCCCTTGGTGCATCAAGTAGAGATTTAGCATATGTTTCCAGAACAAATAGGTCTACCTCATATCCCATCTCAGTAACCCAAATAGTTCTAGGGCTTACTGCTTCCATCCAAGTGTCATCTCTCTTAATGACAAAATAGATTTCCTTGTCATACTTGTCAATTATGCTCTGTGGTAGTCTCTCTCTTGCTCTCATCTTAGTTTGAAATTTTTTGAAGTAGTCTGTGATGTTGTTAACACTGTCAGTGCCCATACCGATGCAATTTTCCTGTATCTGTCTTCCTACCGAGATGTCATAACCTAAATCCTTGTGACCTATGTCGGGTATATCTTTGGTAAAGTATAGCATCAGGCATACTAGTAGGTTTCCAAAATGGAAAGTACCTTTCTTGTCTCCCTTTATCTTCTTCAAATTGTCAATCAATTCATCCTTAAGCCATTCACACACATCAATCTTAGCATTATTGTTCACCATCTCATGTGCACTATGAATACAAAGGCTAGAAACAGAATTTAGTCTATTTGTATGAGTTGCTTTGTATCCTAGTACCATACTCACATATCTCACATTTATATCCTTAACATCATTCACTCTAAGTGACATGTTATCAAATGTGGCTACGGTTAATTCCATAACTCCCTTGTTAGGTATTTTCTTGGTTTTATCAAGTTTACTACCAGTTGAAGGTAAACCAATAACTGCCTTAATTGCTTCCCTAGTTATCTTGCAAACTGACTCTAACCACATAAACTCTCCATGGACTCTGCTCAATACAAGTCTGACAACTTCCTTTGGAAATTCAGAAATGTTCAGAATCTCTATAAAACCTAAGTCTTCCACAATTTTATGTTCAGGTTTGATCACACCATTTCCATCAGTAATAACCTCATTGAATATTTTCTTTAGATCCTCACTCCCTAGGTTTTCTATGTTGCAATGTATGTAGATTCTAGGGTCTTCTACAAATGCTACACCCTTCAGAATTTTCAAAAAAGCTCCAACAGAATCATCTTGTTTTGCAATCTCAAGGATAATCTTAAATACAGGTCTAGGGCATTTGACATTTTCCACAATAATAGGTTTTGCAATAAACTCTGAAATAGAAGATGAGGAAGCCATTTCAAAGATAAATACCTCTTAACTGAAATTCTGAATGCCTGAAAAATCACTTCACAGCTTCGCCTTAGAATACCCTTGTTCAGTTTCGTGCTCTCTAATTGTTTGAATGCTCGGTGAGTTTGAAATGAGGGTTTCTCAATGCTTTATAGCCAAAAAGGTTCTTTAAAACTGCATTAAATGCTTGTCGGTTAAGTGAAAACTTAACACATCTGTCGATAAAGAAGAAATGTATCTTCTCACCATCAACCAAGGGTAGAATGCATGATTTTCAACTTGCTGCAATACCCCCTAAGGATTATTCCTCAGTTAGATGAAGAATCTCCTGTCGGTGGAGGATTACTCGGTTCTACCGGTGCAGAGATAGTTTCATCATTTTTCTGATCACTCTTCTTAATCCATTGTTTTGAAAATTCTTTCTTTACTTCATCTACCTTTTCTTTGCCCTTCAAACTAGATCCTTTCTTGTTTGTCGGTGTATTCTTGCTTCTACAGAATTTTGCAATATGTCCAATCTTGTTGCATGCATAACAAGTTACATTATTCCTCTGAATAACCTTTCTATATCCTTGACCAGTTTGTGATCTGCATTGATTAGATAAATGCCCAAATCTTCCACAAACATAGCATTTCACATTCATTCTGCAATTTTCTGAATTATGACCAACTTTGTTGCACTTGGAACATTGACCGGTGGGTGAGTTTATATTCTGATTATTTCTAAATCTACACTACTTTGCTTTGTGACCATACTTGTTGCAATTGAAACATTTCCCATTAAATTTATAAGCATTAGGTTGTCTTACCGGTTTGTTCTGATCTTGGTTGTTTGTAGTACCGGAACTTTCTTCATGTTCAAATCCAAGTCCATTTGTATCTCCATCAAGTTTATGTCTTTTAAGCATGTCATCAAGTTCTTTTGAACTTTTCTTGAATTTGTCTTTGTGTTTATTTGCAGTAACCAAATCATTTTCCAGAATTCCAACTTGTCTCACAAGCTCATCTTTATCATGTTGCATGTGAATCAGATCTATATTTAACGTATCATTTTCATGACCAAGTATGAGATTTTCATTTCTAGCATCATTAAGTCTCCTAGTCAAGTCTTCTTCATTCTTCTTCATGTCTTCAATATCCTTACATAACCTCATAGTCATATCTTACATTTCATTCTTCATATTATTGTTTTCTTGTCTCAACTTATGTTTAATGTCTCTAAGAGTCTCTTTTTCAACATCATCATTCTGCATCTTCTCATGAAGTTCCTTTCTCTTATTTTGTGATATAACTAGATTTTCTTGCAGTTCTTTAATGAATTCCTTAGCAGTCCTCAGATCATCTTCAAGTTTGATATTCTTCAATTTTTCTACATCAAAATCTTCAAGAGCTCCTTCCAACTATTTTCTTAAGTTCTCCATTTGTACCAGTGTCAGAATCTCCCTCAAGCTGTTAGGCTTTTGCAAATAGAGGACTAGGCTCTGATACCAATTGTTAGATTCAATGATAGTCCCAAAGACACTGAGAGGGGGGGGTGAATCAGTGTTTAACCGGTTAGAAGAATATTTAAACTTATTGATAACTTTGCAACCCAAAACGGTGTACCAGTAAATAAGAATTATTGTAGTAAATAGAAATAATAGAGACAACATAGAAACACACCATAACACAAGATATTTAACGAGGAAACCCGGTGTGGGAAAATCCTCGGTGGGATTTGTGACCCACAATATTTACTCACTAGCCAGTGAATAAATACTACTTACAATAAGGGGCCTGCACATGCAGGGAGGCCAACAGCCTAGAGCTCACTGCTCAATAAAGAGTCGCACTGACTACAAAATGGATTAATAAATCTAATACAATGTACTGCTCAAAACAACATCTCTAATGCCAGGTTCAATACTAGTTTAAGCTCAAATAGATACCCTATCAAAAACCTTCACTGCCATTAAATAATTATTATCTACCATACATGTCTTCCACTACACACACCAAAATGACTTATAAGATCTCATACATATATGAGTCTTTTACAATATACCATGTCGGCTTACAAAAGATAATTATATTACAATAAAAAATAGTTCATGCCATCTCAGCTGGAGTGTCGGTATGCTTTGTTGTCGATGTAATCTGAATGCCGGTGTAAGTGCCTGCCGATGCCGATGTCTGTCAGTGTATGAAGTTTTTGATGTCGGGCATGTAGAAACCAATTGCCAGTGATTTGCCAGTTGGTTGCCATCAATGACAACATCAACTATTCTCATCAGAGTGTAGAATGCCAACATCCACATCTTGTGAAAATTGTTTATAGTAATTTCTTATCTCATGTAAACAATTAGTATGTTTTTAATCTTTTAGATTAAACAATTTGAACTAATATTATTTATTTTTTATATTTTCCTAAATTGCAACACAGTTACTATTTTATTTTTTATTTTCTATACATTTAATATTATATATTTAAAATAAAAATAAAAAACTTTGATATACAAGTTTATATGCTACATATATTTATTCATATGGTGGGTGCAGAGGGGGTTGATTTAGGGTCTCATCACTATTATGGATCTACTTGTTCATCATGTTTCTTCTTATAATCCCATGCTTTTTCTTTACCTTTTTTGCATAATTTTTTGTCACAAATAGAGGAGTAGGGTAGTTGGCCCATGCAATTCCCTGCACATATTTGGAAAGGAGTTTGTTTAACTATTTTGGCTAGGGTTTTAGGATGGGGTTTGCTAATAAGAGAAGAGGAATGGTGGGTGAAATAAAATGTTTAGTAATACCTTCTTCTTTTTTTGCTAGATAAGACACTACAAAAGTTGTGGAAATTATATTTAATCTTATAAAATATTTACACATGTTCATGAATCACTAGCCAACTACAATAGAGAGGCCCATACATCATTAATGGCTACCAAGAGGCAAAATAGACTAACATTCCATGAGAAAAATACAAAGGGGATGAGAACATTAATGATGGCAGATATGTAAACCAATGAGCCCATTTCATACCAAAATTGTCACACCAAAAGCCTACTTGTAGCACAAAGGACCCCTCACAAAAGCATGACAATATCACCCTAGGTTCAATAAAAGGTCAAAAATGTAATCGGCCCAACATCATTCTTCTTCATAGAAAGTCTTAGAGCTAACCACATTGGCAAATTCCTCCATCCAAGGAGACTCATTCTCTATCTCAATGCCCATTGCTCAGCTCAAGAACTCTCACTCAACCCATGCCCAACATCAATGGTGCTCCAAGCCATGCTTGTCCAAACCTAGAATGAAGGGTTGCATAGCCACATCATCCTCGGATTCAACCATTCTAAGAATATCATCAAGACATGGGATGCCTACACCTGGCTTGTCAATCACCACTACATCTATGTCATCAAGCAAAATGTTTGTCTTGAAGACCATCCTCAGCAGTAGTAGTGTAACTTGCACCTTCGACTCCCCAAGATCTAGGAGAGATTCCAAGAACCTTGAGGAGACATCCATGTTGACCCACTAGAAAATACACTCGTGAGAAATTCTCTTCCCAGGACCATTCTAATGGCCTCTAGTGTTAGCACCATAGGGACATTACAAATTGCTTGTAGGCAATTATTTGAGATGAAACCTAGGAAAGTCGTTCGCCACTTGTTGTATCCTTAATGTATAGGGGACTCCTTGGCACTAGATAGAAATGAGGATGAAGTGTGAATTAAGGAATGTCGAAAGAGTTTATTTATAATAGGTTTTACTTGCACCCACACATGCTAGCTTTGTTGCCATTTGTAGCATCCTAAATTGTAATCGTAGGTACAATTTTGTCCTCACTTAGGCCTCAATTTGGCATTATGTCCTCCAAGGCCTAATTGCAATACTGATTACGCTCATAGCACCCATCTATTTCACATTTTCATTAATTTTCCAGCTTAGCCCCCAGTTTGGATTCTTGATTTCTAGGACCAGGATGTATCATGCCCTGGTCCCAAATTAGGACTAGGACATACCATGCCCTAGTCCTAAATCAGTACCAAGGTGTATATGCCCTGGGCTTCTTAAATTGGTCCCAAATTAGCCCCCTATAGCAGTCATCTTTGGTGAGTGGGAAAAGTAGCCTCATGTCAACTTGTTGCAAAAATTTAATTTGATTTTTGATGAGCAAGTATAAAAGGAGATCTACCCCTCTCATTTTAAACCTAATGAATCTCATTAAAGATCTCAATTACACCCTAGCAAATTCAAGTGAGCAAGCAATCAGTCTTTCATCAAGCATTGAAGCAGAAGTGAAGTCAAGATTACAGCATTGGAGATGACATTCATGATCTATGTTTTATGAAGACAGCCTACATGAAATAATAATTCCCTTGTGAAGATAAACCAAACTTCATTGAGGTATATCATTAGTGTTTCAAGCATTTTCAGCCTTTCCCTCAAAAGGAAATTAGTAAATTGCAGTCTTTTATTTACATTTTTTCAATTCAATTTAATGGTTAATTCCAAAACTGAGGTTTGACCTAAGGAAAACCCCTATTCCCGACATATTTCCCCGTTTATCCATGTAGTAACATGTACAAACCTGTAATAAGGAGGATCGATAAAATTCATACACATGAACAAGTTCAGCTTTTGACAACAAGAAATTTGGAGGACCATGACAAATTGATACTACCTAGTCCCGAAAAATTAGCCCAAACTTCTAGGAACATATCCAAAACATATTATTTTTCTCAGATCTAGGTTGGTGGCTCCATATGACATTTATAGCTTACTATTTTTTTTGGATTTCTTCAATAGTTCACTATCTTACCCTAATCGTCATCAAATCAATTCAGTTCAATTTAAAGAGGAGAAAGCCCTATCAAAAGGAACCATGAATCTTATTAGAATCTCAATATTTCAAGGCTAGATCTATTAGATTCCTCTCCTTTAATTTAATGGTTAATTAGGTCATTTAGTGGTTTTATTATCTTAATTTAACCCTAACCCTAATTTTTCTCCATTACATTAAATTGGTGAACCTAACTTCTTACACCTTAATTTCTGATTTGTAATCTCATATCTAAGTTGCATGCATTTTCAAATTAAATTTACACTCATCAGTTTCATTTTCAATTCAAATTTGACCCATTGTCTTAGATTTGATTGTTTATGCATGTTAAAATTCAAATTTGCACTCATATATCTCATTTTCAGTTGAATTGCATAAATTTACAAGTTAAATTCACAAAAACTGATGGTCGAGGATGTTGGTGTCATAACTCGCATCATTTCATTCTTTCAATATTGAATCAAGTGTGTCTCAGAGTTGTATGCGATAAGGATGAGTTTAAGTTGGGGGGTTTTTGCATTGAGAACAATGACTTTTTCTTTATGCATGCTCCATTAGGAGCTCTCAGGATCTCTTTCTAAGAACTGAATCTTATTTTAATGACACATCTAAAAACTAAACTGAAGATACTAAATCTATTCTAAGGAGGACTCGGGTGCCTCAGGGGCAATCTAAACAAGACATTATTAGAACTAATTCATGAAATTATCTAACATATCTAACTACAACAGAAATTTAAATTCTATTTTACTTGCTAAAAATGAAATCTATTTTACGCTTGTAGAAAAATGAAATCTATTTTACACTTGCAATAAAATGATATCTATTCTACGCTTGCAATAAAATGAAATCTATTCTATGCTTGCAGGAAAAATGAAATCTATTCTACAGAACATTTAAAGTAAACTAAATCCCATGAACAAGTTTAACAAAGCCTCTATCTTAATCATAACTTTAATCACCATTGTCATTTACTCTAACAAGATTAATATGAAACTAGAATGCATCCACTTAACAAATTTGAACTTAACTAACAAAGCATGAATCTGAACTTATATGAATGTATTGATATATTTCAGAAAGCTACTAAATATGAGTAAAAACTATAAAATGTAATTGATTTTTTATTCTTAAAATTACCATGAACACATAGAGAAAACTGTAACCAAATCAACATGTGAAATTGAAATAGAAACAAAATCAAACTAGGATCACCTCCCTTTGGTTGAACGGGCCTTGTTCTTCCTCTGGTGGGATTCGTGAGCATTGATATCTCAGATCAAATTCAAGTTTTCATTGCAATTGGCTCCCAGGGGGAAGTAAAACAAGTTTTGGAATTACTGGAAATGAGACTCTAAATTGACGGGTAACTTACGAACTAGCTAACTCCATTTCTAACAAAATCCATAGGATATATACATATCCTTATTCAAATTCAAAACAATGTTACCTACCTAAAATGAGTAATAACTACTAACTTAAACTACAGAAGACTTTACAATGCATTTATTATTCAATCTGAAACTTGAAGTTTCATAAAACAGTCGATCAAAGCAAACTTGGAGAAAACGGAGGAATCATCCATCTAAAGTGATCAAGAGTGACCAAGAATTCCATGTTGTTTGAACAAAAAGTTCATGATTCCATGTCTTATAGTATCTTCCATGCATATCTAAAACATATCCAGGAAAGATAGTACAAGATATAATAGAAAAAATTCAAAAGATTGGTTGGTTCTTCATTAATCGGTCATAAAGTAATACATTTACACAAAATACTATTTCTAATATATATCATCTAATTAGAAAAGTATAAAAGAAAAATTAAAAAACATGCATGTATATAGTCTGCCGCCAAGCACATTAATTAACAAAATATTAAGAGTTTTAAGCATAAATTATCATTAAAAATATGATATTCAAGCACTCATCAAAAACCCTAATTTATAATTCTAAAATTAACTTGTGGGTTGCATAATTTTTCACTTGTCTATTTTCAGATCTTATCTTTATGACATGTTATGCTATGATTTAGAGGCATATATTATTTAAATTCACAATTCAAATAGCTTAATTAATTGGTTAATCAACCATTCGTACAAAAAAATGCATTGTTTAATCATAATCTTCAATTTGTGCATTTAAATTTCCCTCCTTTGTGCATGAGTTTTGTTACCATTAGTCCTACCTACAATATTCTTGTGAGAAGAAGTTGTAGAATTAAGGTTTCCCAAGGTTTAATTACTAAGGATATGGAGCTGAATTTGGATAACTTATTTCATGAGAATGTTGGTGCTTCCTCCAACCCAACAAATGATGACATTTATCCCCATTCTCTTCATAATTCACATGATGAGGTTGAATCACTAACTAGGGTTACCATTAACTAATTGGAGAAGATTAACAATGAATTTGAAAGTCTTCAACAATAGATGAGTCAACAATAGTCGAAAAAGTGAGATAATCCCATAGATTGAAGGATTAAAAAGAATGGTGCAAAGTGATTAAATTGGTGTTGATTTATTGTGTGGCCTTGCTCATATTGTTGCAAGTAATATCATGCCAATAAAAAGTTGTGTTGAAGTCCTTGCTTACTCTCAACCCACTAATCAAGTCAATCATTCCATTCCTATGCCTACATACTTGCATAGTGTGCCTACATTTACATCTTTTATCATGAATTCTTACATAAAAAATGTTAATCCTACACATGTTAGTCATGGGGGCAATCCCGTTAATCAATATTCTTACATAACTCCTTCTATGAGTCTTCCATTTGTATCCCAATCATCTCCCATATCCACATATCATAGTCTTACACCTTCTTATTCTCAACCTCCACCCATGAACAACAATGTTGTACTCCTCCATCACAATCCAATATCTCCAATTTAAATCCATCCACTGAAGAAACCATTAACAATCTAGCCCAAGCCTGTTTAATATTTTGGGGTCCCTTCAAAACCTGTTTTTGCCTTAATCCAAAACAATCTAGCCCAAACTGTTACATCCTTACAATAAAAATTGGCTTCCATTACCCAATCCAAGTTTAATGTGCCCACTTTTGATGTAGTGAGCTCATTATCCGATGACATTGTGTGTTCTTTTTGTCCTAAGCATATGAAAGTCCCTCAATTGGAGTTGTACAATGGAAAAGGTGATCCCTTGACTCGTGTAAAAAATTTCAAACTTTGTGTAGTGATTTTGTTCATGACCAAAGACTTATGGCTAATTGTTTATTAGAACCTTTAGGGATAAAGCTTTGCAATGGTATGGTTCCTTGTCTCCTTATTCTATTACATTATTTCAACAATTAGCTAATTCTTTCATTCAACAATTTCACAATAATATTGGTCCTAAAATCACTTTGACTGATTTAATTCATTGTAAGAAAGGAGTTAAAGAAAAAGTGACTGATTTTTTTAGTAGATATAAACATTTGTATTCTCAAATTTCTTATCCCATGCCTGATCATGATGTTCAAAGAATTTTTATTGCTAATTTGGAAAAATACATTAGGGATAAACTCCTATTTTCTAAGTTTAATTCCTCTATGCAATTGTGTGTGGTGCTTCATAATTATCAACTTGAAGTGACTCAATTTGAACCATCTCCTTCAATGGCTTTGGTTGATAAGAATGAGAGTGCTCAACAATATTTTGTGAAGTTTAAATCAAAAAAAGGATAAATCAAGATAAATGAAAATACTCAAGTGGCAACCATGATATCAGGTGTGGCCGCTTTATCCAAATACTCTAGAAAAAAATTTACTCCTCTTTCTGAGTCTTTGCATAGTATAATGTCACAATTGATAAGTACTAATATGTTGAAACTTCCTTCCATCAAGCCAATTGGTACATCCAAACCTTTTCCATCTTATCATGATCCCAAAGCCTTTTGCCAATACCAATGTCAACTCAGTCATGATATTGAGAAGTGTTATACTTTAAGGAATAAGATTCAATACTTCATTGATAATAATACCATATATGTAGGTAGTGTGAATGACAAAGGAGAAAAATTTGTAGCTCCTCCTAATCAAAATCTCCAAATCTTCACCAATTTGTTGCCTTCCCACTCTACTAATATTGTTGAGTTTGAGTCTCTTGCCTTTTCTCCCAATGACCTTGGTATTGAGTCTAACAATGTTCTAAATTTTGTTGACAAACCTACACCTCCTAAAGACCTATGCATTACTTTTGATACTAGCGAGACTATTGTTGCACCTGATGGCCCATTATATATCACTGCGAAGATCAAAGACAAACTCTCCCAAGGAGTGCTCATTGATCCAATGTGATCACTTAACAATATCTTTACATTTTACAATTACATCAAGTAACATATGATAAATCTGATGTTATGGTCAAGGTGTCTGATGGTTTCTCTTGCCCTACTATTGGTTCTATTACTCACCCTATTGAGGTTAGTACTAAGTTCTTTGATGTGACTTTTGCTATAATTCCTACATCAAATCAATTTTGTGTGAAGTTGGGACATCCTTGGCTCTCTTCCATGAAAGCTATCCCTTCTACCATTCATAAATGTTTAAAATTTTCTCATAATGGCACTATCATAATAATTAACTATAGACTTTACCAACCCACAATGAAGCATGGAAATTTTGCCCTTGATTACTTTTGGCCTAAACAACTTGAGCCTCTCAAGCCTCAAAATGATGCCCTTTTTCTATCTTATCAAAAGTGGAAAAATTAGATGGCATATCTTTGAGTAAGCCTAGAGATCCTAGACCTATTCCTCCTCCTCATGATGTACTTGGTATTCTTCCCACACCTTCTATTCCTCCTATATATGTTGCAGTCCCACCTCCCACATCCTACAAAGGAAATCTCTTGGCATCTTCTATATCCCAACCTAATGTAGTTTCTTTCATTCCTCTTCATCTAAAGGAATAAAAGAAGCCTATGTCTATTGATCCTCAACCTTCACAACCCTTGACTAGAACTAAAAGGAATCATTGTGCAAGAGAACGTCAATGAAGATATTGTGCCAAGGCTCGTGAACTTGCTTCCCAAACCATTACCTCCCAAAAGATAACAATTTTTGACTTGATCCCATTTGTCCAACCTTCGCCTAACCCTAGGGAGGAAGTTCAACCTAAATCGCCAAGACTAAAAATGCTTAAGAAAAATGATGGTTCATGCTCTTTTTGTATTAGAGATCCTATTTTCATTAATCTAGATGATATGGATGATGATCTTGTTCATGCTAACAATATTGATTCTAATGATTCCAATGATATGTATGACCTTTTTGGTGTTGTAGACACTTAAAAATAATTATTTTAATTATTTTTAATGCCTCACATAATTAATTAATTAATTATGTTAATTCAAATTTTCCTCAATATTAATTAAATATAATTAATATTGTCACTATAGCATGTGATTGATTTATTTAATAAATCAATCCCTTTCTTTATTCTTCTAAAAAAAATCAAATCCTCACAAATCTTCCTCTTAGCTAATTAATTTCAATTAATTAGTTAACCTACATGGTTCCTACAAATCATCTTCTTAATTCATCATTAACCTAATAAATTCTTCTAGAAACTCCCTAAACTAACTTAACATTATTCTTCTAATTTTTTATTCCCTCCACTCATTCTCTCTCCTAGTCAAATTATCTTAATCCCACCTAACATTTCCTCTAATCCCCTCCTAATGAATTGTTAATGGCTAATCAGCATGATTAGCCACAAAGTCAACTCCTTGCTTTTAAATAATCTTTTCCTAGGTGAATGTAAGATTTTCGAAATCTCACATTCCTCCAGGTATCCCCTCTCTCAAGGAATTTTTAATTCTTTTTTTATTCCTCCAATCCCCATAATATCCTTTTTGGGAGAATTTTTAATTCCTCCAATGCACCTTGTGGAGTGTGGAGATACGAAATGCCTTTAAGGCATATTTCTTGGTCTCCACACCCTCTCTTGGAGCTTGTGTGAGCTCACAAGTAAATCTTAGCCCTTCATCTTGAATCCATCCTAGCCATCTGTTTTTCTTTCCTCTTCCTATAAATAAAGGGCTTCATCCCTTCATTTGAACATCTCGAAATCCAGTAAGCTTATGCTGCCCTTTTGAGCCCAAGAAATCATCTTGGCAGCTTCATCATTTTCATCCTTATCATCCTCCTGAAATCCATTTCATGTTGTGCACATCATTGGAGAGCCAGCCACATCCAGCAATCAAATGAGCACATCAAGTGGAGCATTATCAAGGGGCACATTCACTTCATCAAGCTCAATCTGAAGGAGAAGGTAAAATAGCAAGGTAAAATGGTCTTTTCATTCTATTTTAGCATTTTGCAGGTTTATTTTGTTATGTTTTGATCATTTAACCTTCTAATCTATTTTCCTCTCTTTATTTTGGCATGTCTGGTGGGACCCACGTCCCTAAGAACTAATGTTTTTTTTTAAGTTTTTGTGAGTTGTGAGACGCAGGTTCCAAAATAGCGCGACTGCAAAAAAAAAAAATTATCTTTTTCGCAGGTTCCAGAATAGCGGCTCTGCATTTCTGTGCAACAGCTCCTCCTTATTCTTTTACTTTTCTGTTTCTGTTTATTTTCTGTTTCAGCACGACAACTCTGTTATCTGTTTTGTTTATTTATAATTTGTGTGAAAGTAGGAGAGTATTCTCTTGTCTATATAGACAATCAGAAATCCGGACCTTTGGCATTTTTCTATTCTGTTTAGCACGACTGTATGCTCTGACCACAAGAAAGTGTGAAAATAGGAGAGTATGCTCTTGTCTATATAGACAATCAGAAATCCAGATTTTTGGCACTTTTCTATCTGTTTAGTGCGACTGTCTGCTCTGTTAATATGTCTGAAATTTGTTAGGCGCTAACAGTAGTCTGCATTTTCTTTTCATTTCATGTTATCTGCTCTATTTAATCATAATCTGTCTAACCACAGGAAAGTGTGAAAGTAAGAGAGTATGCTTGTCTATCTAGACAATCAAAAATCCAGACCTTTGGCTTTTTTTTTTAATTCTGTTTAGTGAGGTTGTCTGCTCTGTTAAATCTAGGGTTTCTGTTTGCTCTATTAAATCTAGGGTTTCTGTCTGCTCTATTAAATCTAGGGTTTCTGTTTGCTCTGTTAAATCTAGGGTTTCTATTTGAGCTGCTAAATCTAGGGTTTTTAAAAAAAAATTAAATTTTTTTTTTTTTGTTTTTTCGCCATATCTTCTTTATCTTGACTCCATTTTCCTCCAAACTCCACCAGATTCTCCGCATTGCCATTTTCCACATTTTCTTCCTTGGGGGCCTTATCCCAAAAATCCATTTTTTGAAGTCTAAATCCCATATTTCTCTATTTTTAGGGTTTGCCATAACTTCTTCCCCTTTTATCCAATCACCTCCAAATTTTTCCCATGTTATCCATCTCCAACTTTTGCTTCTTTGTCCCTCTTTGACAAATTTTCTCATTCCTTCATCTCTCCTCCAAAATCCCCATTTTTTGCTCGCTTATCCCTTGGAAAGTGGCAAAAAATTAGTCAAACCCCATTTACCCATCAAAGTTTCCTTCAAATCCACATTTGTCATTAGTAAAAAAGTTTTTATTTATGTTTTTCTACTTATTCCCAAAAAATCAAAAAAATTAATATTTTGTCATTTTGTTGTCTTTTGCAGGACGCTTGTTGAAGACTCCATTTTTCAAACTACTAATCAAATTGTTTTGCAGGACGCTTGTTGAAGACTCCATTTTTTTTAAACTACTAATCAAGTTGTTTTGCAGGACGCTTGTTGAAGACTCCATTTTTCAAAACTACTAATCAAGTTGTTTTGCAGGTTGCCTAGCTGATTCAACCAAATCTTGTGCATTTATTTAAACTAGGCACCTAGATATTAATTAAAATGGAATGAACCATTGTCTTATGTGTCTTTAAGAAAATCATAAAGGTAGGAAAGTATGCTCTCGTCTTACTAGACGATCAAAAATCCAGACCTTCCAACCTTTTCTTGTTTGATTGTGTGTTTACCTCTAGCGGGCCTGCCCTCCCAACTTGCTCTTTGAGAAGGTAAGAGGGGAACGACCCAAGTGAGTACACCCGGACCTAGGGTTCCCAACTCACTATAATAAATAGGCCATTGACTATGAAAGGGTTAATGGTTGGGGCTATATGAGAGTTCACTCTCACATTGGGTGCTTAGTAGGATCCTAGAGATCTCAATCATGCTTGCGTGACTACTAAGTTCTTGGTGCCTCATTAGGCTATAGGCCTCAATTGTGCTTGCGCAACTTTGAAGGGTAGCTTCTAATGGGAAGACTTACTAAACACCTTGTTCATAGTGGCGAAAAACCTTCTAGTCATTGGTACAGGAGGTCGGACCTCTGAAGAGGCCCATATTCTTACGCCCTTAGTAGAGACACAAAGTTCGCCATGAGGAGTTTTCATGGGAATTGATGTTTGGCTGCCCCGAAAAGTGAGTGTCATGGAGGGGAGCCAGTGGGGTCAAGCATCTAAGTGTCCGCTCTGGGTAAGCGTAGATGGGAAACCAATTGGGATTTAATGACTATTGTCCTTGCCAGCCTTAAGAATGTTGTATATGAGCATGAGTGTCTTTGATATAATATGCATTTGATCACTGTGTTTGCTTTGTTTGATACATACTTGCTAGGAGAAGACTAAAAACACATCACTATTCCCAAACACTTTGCAAAAACACTTGTCAAGACACAAACAATTGTCCAAGTCATTACCCACACCAAGTCCAAAAAAAAAAATTGCGTCAAAGCTCTGTCCATCCCATATTTCATAAGCCTAAAAGAGAAGCTAAGAGTCTGTCATCTCCATCAACATTCAAGTTTGTCCTTTGAAACACCAATTATCATCCAAATCAGGGTGGTTGTATCCCTTCATACAGCTTGCCATTCAAATCAATCCTTCATGTTCATACCAAAGACAACCTAGTCATCAAATTTCTTCTAAACCATCACTACTATACCTCCTCCATCAATCATCCTCAAATTTCCTAAGTCCTTTCATCAAAAATTTCTTAAGTCCTTTCATCACAAATATCGTGTATGGTCGCAACTCGATCTCAAAAGAAAAAGATGGTTGAACAACAATATGGCATGTCGGACATTGATGTCCTATATGAAGATCCCACGCAAGATCATACACAAAGTGGGCAACCTAGCAATCAATATCAAAGTCAAAATCCTGACATGGTTAGCCAAGATGAATTTTGTCCAGAAGTGCAAACTTTCCTAGCAGATTCTTACAACCAAGAGATGATGGACAAGTTTATTAAACACAATCCTACTACACTTCTAAAAGCTCTTCTTGAAAATGGAGCTCAACTTCCGCTTGAGTTTAATAGATCTGCTCTCGCCCAACAACCACAAGGAGACCTCGCTCCCACACAAAGTGTTGCACCTACTATTCAAACTCAATCAATTACAGCCCCATCAATCATCCAAGCTCAATCAATGCCACCCGCGGTACCTCCCACCGTGGTCTCCATCCCACCTTCTTCCTCCTTACCATCTATACCACTATCAAATCCGATCTCATCTATTCTCCACCAAACTTCTATACCACCTCCTTCTATTCAACCACATATTTCTATTCCACCAACTTCCCTTCCTCCCAACAATGTCGCAAATTTTATCCAGGCCGTATTCAATCCCGTCACAACCATTTGCGGACCACAACCAACTGTCACTCAAACCCCAGTGACATCGGTCATCACATCCCACATTCCCACCTCCTCATCATATCAATATATTGGTGGTGGTGCACCTTCTTTGGCTCATCCAATTCTTGGGGCAAATACAATTCATCATTATCAAAGCCCACAACAAGACCTCATCAAGGAAATTCAAGACATGAAAAATATCATCAAGGACATGAAACAAAGGACTAATAAAAGAGAAACTTACTCATTTGAAGAGTTTTGCCCTTGTCCTTACGACCCGTCTATATCAGTTGCACCATATCCCCCGGGATTTGAGATCCTTAAATTCACCAAGTATGAAGGCAAAGGAGACCCCCATGATCATGTTCAAGAATTCCACATCTTATGCCAAGAAGTCTCCTATAGTGACCTTTATCTTCGTAGACTCTTTCCCAAGAGTCTCACAGGAGACGCCCTGGCATGGTTCTCATCTCTACCACGAGGTTCCATTTTCTCTTTTCCAGACTTGGCAGAAAAATTTGTGGCCCACTATGCATACAACATGGGTAATGATGTTTCTATGATGGACCTATGTAATACAAAACAAAGGCCCGGAGAAACCTTCGCCAATTTCCTACAAAGATGGCGACATCTTATCAAGAAATTCCAATGGCACATGCCAGCACAACATCAAATTGAACTATTCCAAAAGAACTTGGTGCCTAAATTTTCAAGACCCTTAATATCCCAATGCATCATATCCTTCCAAAAATTGACCGATAAGGGCCTCGCCCTTGAATGTGTCTTGTTAGAGGAAGGAACCTTGAAACATTACCAGAAGTCGACACAAAGTTCTTCCTCTTATCATAATGACAAGCCAAAATTCTGGTATAAAAACAAAAACGTGGTCAATGATGGCGTAACTGATGCAAAGCGGGTCCAAACCATGGTCGCTCCCCCAAAATCCACCACCAATAATCATCAATTCAATAATTGAGACAATCCAAATCAATCCAAAAAACCTTACAACAATGTCTCAATCCAGGGACGACCACCCCGATCGGATAACAGGACTCCAAGAGATTTCACTCCTCTGGCTAAGCCTATTGAAGTGGTGTTTCAAAAACTTGTCCAAGCAGGTGTAGTGGTTTTTCCAATCACTCGCCCATTTGACCCCAATCAACCTAAACCAAGATGGTATAATGAAAATGAGTATTGTGAATACCATCGTATCAAGGGACATGATACACTAAAGTGTATGAAACTGAAGATCTACATACAAGATCTCATTGATAGAGGTGAGATTGAAGTAGCAAATGCAAAACTTGGTAATAACAATGACAAACTCAAAATGTACCAGGAACCCTTCCCGAATCATGATAAAGGAAAAGGCTCATCATCTAACGCAATGAGTTATGACTACGCTAATCACATAACCGGTTTTGATTTTTTAGTAGGTCGCATTGAACCTGCAGACAATCATGTCAATGTCATAACCATCCAAGGAGTCAATTCTCCTCCTTCCCAAAGTAGACCAAATCCTGCTAGGATAGTCATTCAAGGCACCACACCTTCCACCTCCCATTTCCAGAATGACTGCAATGCAACTACACGCCGAGGAAGAGTCACCATCCAAGGAGTCCCTCCCCCACCAAACCCCCCACCCATGTCTTCCACCCACCGATATGACCTCCTTGATCAACTTGGGAAGACACCTGTGCAGATCTCCATTTTAGAACTTCTCAAGACTTCCCCGGTCCATAAAGAAATTTTGGAACAAGCAGGTTCTCCAATCACGTGTTCCTGATAACATCAACGCCACCCAATTCCAAGCCCTCATTGGAAACCTTGCTGCCCAGCAACACATTGTATTTAACTCCAAAGATGCTCCCGCAGATGAAGACCATAACAAACCTTTGCACATCGAAGCTCTCATCCACAAGCACAAGGTCAAATGTATCCTAATAGACGATGGATCCGGGCTTAATCTGAGCACATACAAATTAATAAAACAATTGGGACTTTCTAAGGATCTGATAGACACATCAGGAAGGATCACAATAAAGGCATATGATGATGCAGAAAGAATTTCAAAGGGCATGATCACCTTACCTCTTCAAGTGGGCCCCCATTATAATTGAAACCCCTTGCCAAGTACTAGATCTTGATCTCCCCTACAACATTCTCCTTGGGAGGCCATGGATTCATTCCTTGCAAGTTGTACCCTCCACCTATCACCAATGCATCAAATTCCCTTATAATGGAAGAGTGATCACTATCAAAGGTGATCCCCAACCTTTTCAATATTGCAAACTATTAGAGGGGAAGCATCTGTATCATTGCCCACTAAATAGACCCTCGCCAACGCCTCCATCTGATGCATCAAATGTTGCCTCCACATCATCCCAACCAAATAATCAAATCAAGATCTTGGACAATGGCTACGGAGAATACAAATTGGAGGACGTCTTATTGATAGGCAACCTCCCTCTCTCTCCTAAGTCATTTGGCAAACCAAAAGAGCTCAAAAAAGACCTGAAACCAGTCATGCAATGCATAAACACCACTTTCCAGCAATGGGGCCCATTTGATAACGAGAGCCTTGAAGCAGATATCTCTTCATGGCTGTACAGGGAAGAGGATGAAGATTCAACAAGAATATCCAAAAGCATCTGCCATAGTTGAAAAAATGGGTTACAAAGGACACGGCCTGGGACCAGAGGAGAAAGGAAGAAAAGCACCCATAAATCCTATCTCCTACAGATACAACAGAGGCTTGGGGTACTCCCTAGTGCCTAATATTACTATTGTTGGTGCCCCTTCTAGTCCTTCTTTGGATATCGAAAGCACTGACAAAGAGGAATTCCATGAAATGCCTTATGAATACGAGAAAGATATCTTCTTGGACGCTTACATCAATACCATCACCCCCATAACCCTTCCCACTTCACATGAGCTATATCTTGTCCATCCTGAACTCATTGACTGGGGCCAGTGAGACAAACCCACTTTAGATATCTACATCGACGATAATGCTCTCATTGCTCTCCTGATAGTGCAAAATCTGGAAGATTGTAACAGAATCGAGGGTATTAAACTACATGAAAAGGGATACTTTGGTAGTCAGGTCGATTCCCTTAGCCACAAAAAAGATAATAAAAGGAAAAGACATGATTCCCTAGGTGAAAACCTCCCTGAGGCACCTTTGGATGAGCAAAAAATAAAAATAAAGGGCGTATCCGAAAGTGAAAACCTGGAAAAGGCACTTAACGATGAGGGATTTGACCTCCCTACCATTGGTTATCTTCCACAAGACAAATCAAATTTGCTGATAGAAGAAACAGACATCATCAACATGGGCATTGAAGTCATTCTGAAAAATGTGCTCATTGCCAAATCCCTCACAGAAATAGAGAAACAAGACTTCATCAACTTCCTGACAGAGGTAAAAATCAATTTTGCATGATCCTATTCCAATATGCCAGGGTTGGATCCTGCCTTGGTGGTTTACAATCTCGTCGTCCGCCCAGATGCAAAACCTGTAAAACAAAAATTGCGCAAAATGTACCCACATATTGCACTCCTGGTCAAGGCGGAACTCCAAAAGATGTTAGATGCAGAATTTATCAAACCAATAGATTATGTTTAATGGGTCTCCAACATTGTACCTATCGGCAAACCTGTTGGGGGCATCTACATCTGCACAGATTTCCAAGATCTAAATATAGCTTGTCCTAAAGATGATTTCCCACTCCCAAACATAGATATGATTGTGGACCTTACAGCAGGACATGAGATGTTGTCGCTTATGGATGGATTCTCTGGATACAACCAAATTAGGATTGCAAACGAGGATCAGCATAAAACTGCATTCACAACACCATGGGGGACTTTCTGTTATTAGGTCATGCCTTTTGATCTCAAAAATGTTGGAGCTACATACCAACGTGCAATGACAACAATTTTTCATGACCTCTTACACAAAATTATGGAGGACTATGTGGATGATCTGCTAGGCAAATCTAAGACAAGACAAGAACACATTCCCATTCTAAAGTAAATCTTTGAAAGATTAGAAAAATACAAACTACCGCTGAATCCAAAAAAGTGTGTGTTTGGAGTCACATCAGGAAAACTATTAGGATTCATTGTTTCCCGCAGAGGCATCGAGGTCGATCCTGCAAAAGTAAAAGCTATCATGGAAATGCCTCCACCAAAAACTCTTAGACAACTGCATAGTCTCCAGGGAAAACTCCAATCTGTCAGGCATTTCATTTCACAACTAGTAGATAAGTGTCATCCATTTGCACACCTCCTGTGCAAGGATACAAAATTCAAATGGGACTGCTTATGCCAAAAGGCCTTTGAGAAACTAAAAGAATATCTAGCATCACCTCCGGTATTGATGCCTCCTGCTCCTGGAAAACTCCTTATTTTGTATATATGCGCTACTGCAGTGGCATTGGGGGCATTATTGGCACAAACAGATGATCAAAGGAAAGAACATGTCATTTACTACATCAGTCGTACATTGGTAGGGTATGAACTCAACTATACCCCCATTGAAAGAGCATGCTTGGCATTGGTGTTTAGCACACAAAAACTCCAACATTATATGCTAAACAACAAAACAAAACTAATTACTAAAATCGATCCACTTAAATATCTCTTGTCCAAGGCTGCTCTTACTGGCCGAATGGCTAAATGGGTCATGCTCTTAAGTGAGTTTGACATTGAATATGTGGACAGAAAAGCAATCAAGGGATAGGTCATTGTAGATCAGTTGGTTGAAGCTCCACTTCCAGGTGACCATCCTCTTCTCACAGAATTACCAGATGAGTTTATTATGACTATTACTACATCCTCCACATGGCAATTGTATTTTGATGGTTCCTACACTCAAAATGGATCGGGGGCAGGAATATTATTGGTCACACCTCAAGGAGATGGCATCCCAAAATCATACAAGATAGCCTTTGCATGTACCAACAACATAGCAGAATATGAGGCCCTCATCACAGGTTTACGCTTGGCTATCCGCTGGAAAATAAAGGAATTACAAGTCTATGGCGATTCCCAACTCATCATAAAACAAGTCAATGATGAATACCAGACAAAAGATGATAAACTCCTTCCCTACCATACCATGGTTGAAGATCTGAAGCAACATTTCACGGCAATCAAGTTTGATCAAATCCCATGAACAAACAACATGGCTACAGATGCAATGGCCACCATTGGCTCCCTCCTCCAAATGCCAACACACAGTCAAAAGTGCGAGTTCTTGGTCGAGCAATTGTTTATACCAGCATATGACCTACCAGAGTCTGAAATGGTGTGTGTTCTCGTTGTTCCCGAGTCCCCTTGGTACCAAGAAACCTTTGCTTTCCTCAAAGACAACACCATTCCCCCACACCTCACCAAAACCCAACAACAAACCTTCATCCACTGATGTGCCCATTACACCATCCTTGCAGACACCTTGTCCAGAAGGCATTTTGATGGTTCCCTCCTAAGGTGTTTAGATAAACAAGAAGCAGAATGGGCATTACGCGAAGTACACGAGGGTATCTGTGGGGCACACTCAAGTGGACTCACATTGGCTAAAAAACTTTTGAGAACAGGATACTATTGGCCTAAAATGGAAGAAGATGCATACAACTATGTGAAGAAATGCATCCCTTTCCAGCAGCATGGTGACAAGATTCATGCACCATCACAAGAATTGCAGCCATTCATTACACCATGGCCCTTCTCGCAGTGGGGGCTCAATCTCATTGGGAAAATCCACCCTTCATCTTCCAACGGACATAAATTCATTATCACTGCCACCAAATACTTCACCAAATGGGTAGAGGCTATCCCTCTTACTCCCACCACTGAAAAGCAAATATCCAAATTCATCCTGAACTAACTAATCTATCGGTATGGCATCCCAAAAGTTATCATCACAGATAATGGTAAACAATTTAAAAACCAGGATGTCAAAGAACTCTGCCAAAAATTCAACATCCAACACCGCTTCTCCACTCCCTATTAGCCCCAAGGCAATGGCCAAGCTGAGGCTTCTAATAAAACCCTAATAAAAATCCTCAAAAAGATAGTCAATGAAGTAGGCCGTGATTGGCACCTCCAAATCCATCTTGCATTGTGGGCCTATTGCACCTCCATCCGCACCCCCACAGGTGCCACTCCTTATTCCCTAGTATTTGGTTCTGAAGCCATCCTTCCTATTGAGATCGAGATCCCCTCTCTAAGGGTATCGCTGCAAAACATCCTACCAGAGGAAGAATACAGAATTGCCCGCTTACAAGAGCTAGAATTATTAGATGAAAGGCACCTCAAGGCCTTGAATCATCTCTGGGTATATCAAAACCGTCTGCGCATGAGTTATCATAAAAAAGTCAAAACCTGAGAATTCCAAGTTGGTGATCTTGTCCTCATGGAGAATCAGAAAAATCTACAAGAAAGAGAAAAGAAAGGCAAGTTCGAGCCTAATTGGCTTGGACCATATGTAATCACAGCGAAATATGGATCAGGAGCTTATCAATTGGCTACTCCTGAAGGCGATCCTGTGGATGATCCAATGAATATCATGCACCTCAAAAGATTTTATGCTTAGTCCTTAGAAAGTCTTAAATTGTTAAAAAAAAAAAAATCACGAAAAAAATTAAAAAATCAGAAAAAGATCCTGAAAAAATCGTCACTTTGGTGAAAACCTGGCAAACAGGCGCCTTATGACACAATTTTTTTTTTTTTTTAAATCAGAAAAAGAAAGAAAAACAATTTGTCCATTAGTGAAAACCACTTGGTGGCGCTATGGACAAGTACCTTGGTGAAAACCTGTGTGCAGGCGCCAAGGTAAATAACCGGATCCACTGTCTATCATGTTGATACTACAAATCATCCGCCATCCAACCCACCCATGCACAACATTCCTTCTTTTCCACCTCCCAATAAAACATTTGTATGATGATGAGTCTTCACCTGAGTCATGAATAGGGAATGTCCCATTGAAACTGAGCTTTTATGCCTTTGTGTAAGCTTCAAGAAGTCTTGAACAACAATCCCAAGTCCATCCTAGTTCTACTCTTGGCAAGAGGTATCATTTGGTCGCAAGGAAGAGACTTGTTAGATTTTGTTAGATCTTTTCATATAGACTTGCATCTTTGCCCTACGACTACCACTATTTACAACTGCCTAGATTCTTTCATATCCAGGTACGTTATGATAGGACCATACTGGGGCATATTTCATAGCATAGAATGTTTTGGATTCTTCTTGTATAAACCGGCGACCTGGTACTAGTGTTTACCAACACTTACCTTCTCGTGTACAAGAGGTATCGGTGTGTTTGAGGGTTTCCTTGCACGACCCACAATTTTGTATTAGTGTTTCTTAACACTTGCATTATTGTGTGCAAGAAATTCCCGTTTGTCTACAGAGTCGGTCCACGCCCTGGGTTTCTCATGGCATCCTGATTTCTATAATTAGTGGTGTAAGTCACTCAGGGCAACATCAAACTAGGTTGGCTCTCCACATTTGTTGTGCACAAAATCTCACCATCATTCCATCAAATCCTAAACTCAATAATCCCATGGAATTCTTAATTGCCCCCATTTTCCTCCGCGGTCTCGCATCTCTTATTCTTCTTTCCAAATACCTCATGACTACTTCATATATCTTCCTCATTTATCCCTTCCACCCTAATTTTTCTTCCTCTATTTTTCCTCACATAATCAATTCAGATTCTGATTCATGTCTTATACAGGATGTATCCTTCCTGAAACCAGACACTCTGATCATGTCTTATATAGGATGAATCCTTCATAAAACCAGACGTTGTGATTGACCATCTCTTATACAGGATGAATCCTTCCTGAAACCAGATGTTGTGATCGATCATGTCTTATACAGGATGTATCCTTCCTGAAATCAGACACTTTGATCATGTCTTATACAGGATGAATCCTTCCTGAAACCAGATGTTGTGATTGATCATGTCTTATACAGGATGAATCCTTCCTGAAACCATATGCTTTGATCATGTTTGTCTTATACAGGATGAATCCTTCCTGAAACCATTCGTTGTGATCGATCATGTCTTATACAGGATGAATCCTTCCTGAAACCAGATGTTGTGATCGATCATGTCTTATACAGGATGAATCCTTCCTAAAACCAGACGCTTTGATCATTTTTGTCTTATACAGGATGAATCCTTCCTGAAACCAGACGCTTTGATCATGTTTGTCTTATACAAGATGAATCCTTCCTGAAACTAGACTGAATCTAGATCTTATCAATCAAATCGAATCAAATCTATCGGGAAATCAATTTCACAAAACTCCAAAGATCAATTACCTCAATTGATTTCCCGAGGGGGCATCACCATACCATAATCTATCAATCAAGAGCCGGGGCATCCTATCAAACCAATATCAACATCAAAACAAGATTATTCTTTGAATCAATGCGTCATCACACCTCGCTTCAAAGAGGGGCAAAATGTAGACACTTAAAAATAATTATTTTAATTATTTTTAATGCCTCACATAATTAATTTATTAATTATGTTAATTCAAATTTTCCTCAATATTAATTAAATATAATTAATATTGTCACTATAGCATGTGATTGATTTATTTAATAAATCAATCCCTTTCTTTATTCTTCTAAAAAAAATCAAATCCTCACAAATCTTCCTCTTAGCTAATTAATTTCAATTAATTAGTTAACCTACATGATTCCTACAAATCATCTTCTTAATTCATCATAACCTAATAAATTCTTCTAGAAACTCCCTAAACTTACTTAACATTATTCTTCTAATTTTTTATTCCCTCCACTCATTCTCTCTCCTAGTCAAATTATCCTAATCCCACCTAACATTTCCTCTAATCCTCTCCTAATGAATCATTAATGGCTAATCAGCATGATTAACCACAAAGTCAACTCCTTGCTTTTAAATCATCTTTTCCTAGGTGAATGTAAGATTTTTGAAATCTCACATTCCTCCAGGTATCCCCTCTCTCAAGGAATTTTTAATTCCTTTTTTATTCCTCCAATCCCCATAATATCCTTTTTGGGAGAATTTTTAATTCCTCCAATGCACCTTGTGGAGTGTGGAGATACGAAATGCCTTTAAGGCATATTTCTTGGTCTCCACACCCTCTCTTGGAGCTTGTGTGAGCTCACAAGTAAATATTAGCCCTTCATCTCAAATCCATCCTAGCCATCTGTTTTTCTTTCCTCTTCCTATAAATAAAGGGCTCCATCCCTTCATTTGAACATCTCGAAATCCAGTAAGCTTACGCTACCCTTTTGAGCCCCAGAAATCATCTTGGTAGCTTCATCATTTTCATCCTTATCATCCTCCTAAAATCCATTTCATGTTGTGCGCATCATTGGAGAGCCATCCACATCTAGCAATCAAAGGAGCACATCAAGTGGAGCATTATCAAGGGGCGCCTTCACTTCATCAAGCTCAATCTGAAGGAGAAGGTAAAATAGCAAGGTAAAATGGTCTTTTCATTCTATTTTAGCATTTTGTAGGTTTGTTTTGTTATGTTTTGATCATTTAACCTTCTAATCTATTTTCCCCTCTTCAGGTGTTAATCATGATTTATCTTCGCATTTTTCAAAAGCATTAACCCTAGCTCCCAGTAACAAACAAAGTGACTCATCATTAGAGCATGGTCCTTGTTTGGAACTTGTAGTGGCTCCATCTACCATGCTCGAAGTAGCTCCTCTTGCACCTTGTCCACCTTCCCAAAATAATGTTCAACAAGATTGGGAGGCGAAAGATTTGTTTGATTATCTTTATTTTTGTCATAGATCCTCTCTTGTTTGTTTGTAATGTGTTTCCCTCGTAATGTGTTTTTATTAGGTTCTCTTTAGATGACCCTTGTTACTCTATTGGTACAAGGTAATAAAGAGGTTGAATCTGTTGTGACATTCTTCTATTTGTATCTCAATTCTTTTATATGTTGCACCTTGTTTTGTCTACTTGGGGATGATGCAAAGCATTGAGATCTCTTTTGGTCTATTCCATGTTGACTCAAAAGACACATGTGCTCTTCTTCCATTGTTCCTTAAGTTCCACTACCTTTGGGGGATGAGGTCAATTCAATACAAATATTCATGATATACATTATTTATTATAAGAGCATACTGACCCCAGAGATAGTGGATCCCTTATGTGCTTTTATGAACTTTGTGACTATTATCCTTTGATTTGTCCTTTCTTGGGGGAATCTCATTGTGGTAATGTGCTTTCATTTTGGATGCATGCTACCTTAAAGCAATTTCTCCCAATGAGGCATATGCAATTTCTTTAACGTGGGGGTATACACTCCACTCAATGTTACACTTTATTCATACACCATGCCATGTTTTGATACTCAAGTTACTTTGCAAATTGTGCCTTTTTCTTTGTAATTTGTTATTTTTCTTTTTCATGACTCATAGTAAGGAAATCCTACTAGGCTTGTAGTCATGTTCTCTCTCTCTTTACTCTCTCTCTTAAGATGTCCCTTTTGTTTTAATATTGGAGTAGTAAGATCCTAAATTCCTTAGGGGCTTAGTGTGTCTTGTCTTTTTGATAACTTGGTGAAAGTTTTCAATGCAGACATTTGTACTATACCATGAGTATGCTCAATCTCATACTCCTGCCAAAGTGGGGGCTACATGTAGCATCCTAAATTTTACTCACCTATAATTTTTTCCTCACTTAGGCCTCACTTTGTTGTTCTATCCTCTAAGGCCTAATCACAATACTAATTCTGCTCACACCATCCATCTACTTCACATTTTCATCAATTTTCTAGCTTAGCCCCCAGTTTGGAATCCTAATTTTTCAGGACTAGTATGTACCACACTCTATCCCTAAAACAAGACCAGGATGTACCACACCTTGGGCCTCTTAATTTGGCCCCCCTCTAACGGTCATCTTTGGTGAGCGAGAAAAGTAGCCCTGTGTTGGCCTGTTGTAAAAAATCAATTTGATTTTCGACAAGCAAGTGTAAAAGGAGGTCTACCACCCTCATTTTAAACCTAATGATCCTCAATCAAGATCTCGGTTACACCCTAGAAAATTCAAGTGAGCAAGAAATAGGTCTTTTAACAAGCATTGGAGCAAAAGTGAGGTCAAGATTCAAGCATTGGAGATGACTTTCATGATCTATATTTTATGAAGACAACCTACATGAAACCCTAATTCCTTTGTGAAGACAAATCAAACTTCATTGAGGTATATCATTAATGTTTCAAGCATTTTCAACCTTTCCCTCAAAATGAAAGTACTTTACTGCAGTCTTTCATTTACATTTTTTCAATTCAATTTCATGGTTAATTCCAAAACCAGGGTTTGACCTAAGGAAAACCCCTATTCCAAACATATTTCCCCTTTTCTCTGTGTGCAGAAATAGGTACAAAGTTGCAATCAAGAGGATCGACAGATTTCACAACGACAAACGGATTCAACTTTCGATGACAATAAATTTGGAGGACCATGGCAAATTGATACTACCTGGTCCCGAAAAATTAGCCCAAACTTTTAGGAACAGATCCAAAACAAATTATTTTGCACAGATCCAAGTTAGTGGCTTTGTGGGACATCTATACCTTACTATTTTGCTTTAATAGTTCACTATCTTGCCCTAATCTTCAGCAAATCAATTCAATTCAATTTAAGAAGGAGAAAACCCTATCAAAAGGAACTAGGAATCTAATCAGAATCTCAGTCTTTGAAGCTAGATCTATTAGATTCCTCTCCTCTTTAATGTAATGTTTAATTAGGTCGTTTAGTAGTTTTATTATCTTAATTTAACCCTGACCCTAGTTTTCCCCTGTTACAACATCTAGAACATTAAAATCTCTCTCTTGTTATAGTCCCAAATGCCAACATGTCACCCCTCGATAAATATTTGAAAGGACCCCAATCTCTACGAATATCAATCTAATTTTGAATTTGACAAACAAAGGATGAATATTTGGGAATGATCTCATTTTCAAGGCACCTTTTGCTTCTCAATGTAGGCCTATTTAATGTTACATTTGGATACCCAAGAGTAAAGTGTACTCTCGATTGTCGCTAGCTCAGTCCCCAAGCCTTATTGCTCCTAGTTTGATTCCATCAGCAACCACATTGGCCAAGGTGTCAGTAGCCATGTTGTCTTCTTTGTATACACGGTTGATTGTATATTACTTGTAGCATCATAAAATTATGACCTTGGTATTTTTAACCACATTTGGGTCTTCACATTGGCGAATCGAATCCCTAACCCTGACTAGAGACCTGAGACATGCTCACACTACCCGAAGCTTACATATCCTCACACCCCACGCTCTCCTATGTTGCTTCCTATCCTGAATTAGGGAAGGACAGGGGCGTGGAGCCCCTATCCTTGCCCTATTTTGGACCCCCTCTGCATTTATCCTTCATTGGGCTTTGCATTTGGAAAGCGGGAAATGTTTCCCTATGTCAGCCTATGACGAAAAATCAATCAATTAACCCTAATTAATGAATATATAAGATGCATTCTTCTATCCTATTGTCATAAGTTCAAAAGTGAAAGTAAGGTGAACAATCATTATCGTCATTCAAGCATTCAAGCATTCCTTTCAAGCATTGAGCATTATCAAGTCTCCTTTCAAGGCTAGGTGTTGCATTCAAGTCAAGGATTCAACCATTGAAGAGGAGATCTCTTGTGACATACAATTCTACATATGATTGAACCAAATGTGAGAATGAAGTGGCAAGGGGAGTGGCAAGAGGAGCGGCGAGCGGGAAATTCAAATTTCAAACCTGGGAATGGCGGATTTCTTAAGGATGGCAGTCTTTTTGCAGGTGGAGCTAGTAATCAGGCTGGTTTCCAAGCCTCTCAGGGTACTGAAGGGGACAAGGCGATAATCAAATCGGTGGAAGACAAAGATTCCAAAAATGGGGACCCACATGATAGAGGCAAGGAAAAAAAATGGTCATCACTTTTTGGAGTGAGGCCACTGGTGAAATCATGGCTTCTGGAGGTTAAAAATATATCTGATCGTGCGATAGGGGTTGTTGCTATTTTTGTTCTGGATAAACTAGTTGATCTCACTATGTCTGGATTAGCTATGACCTTAGTTGGAAGGTTTGCTGGTTTTAGGCCTAACATTGATGTTGTTAGGAATTTTATAAGTAGGAAATGGGTTCTCAAAGGTCAAGTGGATGTGGCAGCTTTTCCTAGGGGTTTTTTTACCTTTGCTTTTAATACCGAAGAAGACATGAATAAAGCTCTATGTGAAGGACCATGGATGTTCGACAAGTCAACCTTGGCTTTACAGAAATGGGCTCCAAACCTTTCTCTTGATGAGTCCTTTTTTGTGTCAGCGCCTATGTGGATGCGTCTCCCTGGCCTTCCGCTGGAGTTCTGGATTGAGGAAGTCTTTAAAGGGATAGTGAGTTCATTTGGAGAACTTCTCTTAATCGACCCGATGACTGCAACAAAATCAAGGTTGGTTTTTGCCTGTATCTGTGTTAATGTTAATCAAATGATGGATATGCCTCAATCTATTGAGATTATATCTAAATTGGGGAAATGGACCCAAGTGATTGAATATGAATCTCTCCCATTTGCTTGTTTTAATTGTAAAAAGTCAGGTCATTGGGCAAAATCTTGCCCGCTCAAGAAGAGTAAGAGTGGTAAGAGTGATAGTAGTTCGGAGCAGAAATGGCAAACAAAAGGGAAGAGAGAAGACCCATCTGCTGAGTGTGTTCCTGATAAGGAAGTTATTGAGTTGGAAAATGAGGAAAAGAAGGATATGAATAGTAATAATGAAAAATATGTTTGTGCCTGCTCTAACAATCAAATAGAAAGCATTAAAGAGAAAGAGCAACGGATAGATGTAAATGCTCAAAAATCTGAATCAGAGGACCAAAAGGGAGGGCCTATCATTAAGGATAAAGTTGATGAGAGTTCCAATGATGATGCATCTGCCTCATCTAATACAAAAGAAAATGGGGGAGACTTTAATGAAGCGCAGGACTATAATATTTCGGATTTTGAGCCTTTTTTGTTATTAACCAATGGAAGCCCTAAGTCGACTCAATGCAAAACCCCATCTAATAGTTTGGAAATGGTGGCTCTGGAGGGAAATCTTAGGATTCTCAGTACTAAAGAAGCCAAATCAAATAATGGAGGACCCAATGGAGGTATTTCAACTAGAAGCAATAATAAGAAAATGGCAGAAGTTGGAAGCCACAACAAAAAGCAGGGGAGACCTTCTCTAAAAAATCAAAGGGAACAGGAAAGTTGGAAGAACCATGGTGATCAAACACAAAGCTCCATCGAGTCAGCCTTATCCCCAGATAAAGTATGAAGATAATTTCATGGAATATAAGAGGGCTGAATGCCTCCCATAAGCAAGATGTGTTACGTAATATTATAAGAGATCATAAACCGGATGTTGTCCTTGTTTAGGAAACTAAGATGTGTAAGGGTAAAGTGGAAAGGATTAGAATATTAAAAAATAATGGAGTTATTGGAACCAACTCGAAGGGTGCCTCTGGAGGAACAACGATTTTTTGGAACCAAAATACTATTATAGGAAGGAAATCATTTCAGAAGTTAATAGGACCTCAGTTCTGCTCGAGCATATTAAGGATAACTTTGTTTGGGTTATCACTAATGTTTATGCGCCTAACTCTAAAGCTGGGAGATCTAAATATTGGAGGAGACTTGCTGAAGACAGACTAAATTTTGCTAATAAAAGCTGGATAATAATGGGAGATTTCAATACACCTCTTAAAGAGGATGAAAAGATGGGAGGCCTTCCTTTGCAGCTGGAGGGAAGATAATATCTTATGGATTTTATTAATGATCAAGCTCTTATGGATGTGGATCTCCAAGGGATTAATTATACCTAGACCAATCGCAAAACTGGATCTGATCTTATTCAAGTAAGGTTGAATAGATCCCTGATTTCTCCTGAGTGGTTTTCTAAGTATAGTTGCTCTTTGGTGTCAATTATTAAGACTGGATCTGATCATTACCCTATTTCTTTTACTGCTAATTCTTTTTCAGCGAAGAGAAATTTCCCTTTTAGATTTTAAAAAGCGTGGTTATCCCACCCGTCTTTGGAAGTCTGTGTTGCTGATTGGTGGAATTCTGAGGTTGAGGGAACAACTTTATTCAGAATAGCCAAAAAGCTCAACATAATAAAGGCCAAAATCAAAATATGGAACAAAGAGATATTTGGTGATATCTTCAAAAGCAAAGCCCAAATTAAGACTAAAATTAAGGAAGTCCAAGATAAAATTCAAGAGAAAGGGCTTTTAGAGGACTTGAGATCTATTGAAAATGGGTTGTTGTCTAAATACCACACAATTATCTCTAATGAAGAGACTTTTTGGAGACAAAGATCAAGAGCCTTGTATTTGAAGGAAGGTGATAAAAACACTCGATTTTTCCACTTGACGGCTCTAAAGCATAGGGCGGTTAATAGGATTTCCAGGTTATCTTGTAATAGGGGGATTTTATCGGATGAAAATGATATAAGAAAGGAAGCTTTGGATTTTTTTAGAAATCTTTTGGGAGAGGTGGATGATCAAGATTTCAGAAATCAAGAC
The DNA here is from genome assembly GCF_030272615.1 of Cryptomeria japonica. Taxonomy (NCBI): domain Eukaryota; kingdom Viridiplantae; phylum Streptophyta; class Pinopsida; order Cupressales; family Cupressaceae; genus Cryptomeria; species Cryptomeria japonica. Next base: position 570,790,353 of record NC_081415.1, on the reverse strand, counting down.
CTTCTTGTGCAGGCTATCCCTCCCATTTTGAATGAGGATGACAACGAAAATCTCTCTCGGATACCTTCTATTCAGGAAATCAAAAAGGCCGTGTTTTCTTTTTAGGGAGATAAGTCTCCTAGTCTGGATGGATTTCCAATGTTCTTCTTCCAATCCTTCTGGCATATTGTGGAGACTAGTATCTGTAATGGAGTTAAAGAATTCTTTGGTTCCAGGAGGCTTTTAAAAGAATTGAATGTGACCTTCATCATTCTTATTCCGAAGATTTCTGGAGTTGACTCTCTTAATAAGTTCAAACCTATTAGTCTTTGTAATTTTGTTTACAAGATTATGTCTAAGGTTCTTACTTCTAGAATGTTGGATATTCTTCCCAGAATTATTTCAGCTCAGCAAAATGGTTTTGTCCCTGGTAGACAGATTTTGAATTCCATTATTTCAGTTCATGAAAATATTCACTCTCTAACGACTGCTAAAAATCAAGGTTTTTTTCTTAAGTTGGATATGTCTAAAGCCTATGATAGAGTGAATTGGCAATTCTTTTTTAGAATTATGAAAGCTTTTGGGTTTGCAAAAAAAGTGATTCAGCTCTGTTCCCAGTTGACGGAAACTTCCTCCTCTGTAGTTATTGTTAATGGATCCCCTTCCAGTTTCTTCAAAAGCTCTAGAGGTTTAAGACAGGGGGATCCCATCTCCCCTATCTTGTTTACAATTTTAGCTAAAAGTTTGGGTAGATTTATTATAAAAAATGTGGAAGAAGGTAAACTCAAAGGCCTGAAACCTTCATCTTCCAACTTAACATGTACTCATGAAAAATTTGTTGATGATTCGATTACTATGGGGGAAGCTACTATTAGGGAAGCAAGAAATATAAAGAATGTTATGGACACTTATGAAACTACTTGCAGCCAAAAAATTAATTGGGATAAGAGCTCTTTGTTCTTCATCAATACCCATGTTGAAAGACAAATAAGGATTGAAAGAATCCTTGGATGTAAAATTGATGAGTTTCCTTCAACTTATTTGGGGCTCCCTCTTTGTATTAAGTCGTCAGAGAATTTCTGGATGAAGCTGGTTGATACATTCAACTCTAAATTGGTTGGTTGGAAAGGAGCTATCCTTAGTCAAGTGGGCAAGGTAACGCTGCTTAAAGCTACTCTTCAAAATTTGCCTATTTATGCCCTTAGTCTATTTAAAATCCCTAGAAAGTTTGCGTAGGCAATACAAAGAATCCAAAAAAAATTTCTTTGGTTGAGAGTGGAAGACAAGAATAGAATTCCCCTTATTGCTTGGAACAAAATTTGTTCTCCTAAGGCTTCTGGGGGGTTGGGTTTAAGGAATATTATTTCAATGAATAATGCCTTGTTAGTTAAACAAATCTGGAGAATGAAAGGGGAGGAAAGAGAATGAATTTAATCTGGAAAAAGAAATATCTTTATATGCAACCTTCTGAGGAAGAATTTTTGGATAACTCTTTTTCTGTTGAAGGCTCTGCAATTTGGAATGCAGTTCAAACGGCTAAAAGTTGGGCTGCTGTTGGAAGAATGTGGAAATTGGGGAATGGAAGAATTATTAGATTTTGGGAAGACAGATGGCTCTTGGATAAACCTCTGGAGGATACTCCTATCCTTAAGGAATGGAAATATTGGTTCAAAAATAGGTATGGTGGTTCTGTTAGAGACTATTGGAGAAATGGGAAGTGGACTGTGTTTAGCCAGCAATGTTCGGGATTAAAGTTTCTTGAGATTTTATTTTCTTCTAAAATTTTGAGGGATAATAAGGAGGATAGTTTGATTTGGAGGGAGACTTCAGATGGGAATTACTCTGTGTCTTCGGCAGTGGCTATCCACAACAAAGTTCTGGAAGAGATTCCTATGTGGGCTAAAGTGTGGATAAAGAAGTTAATACCCAAAGTTACTATCTTCTTTTGGATTTTTATCCAAAACAAGGTGTCGACTCTTGATAACCTCCAAAAGCATGGATTTGTATTTCCTAACAGGGGTTCTCTTTATTGTAGGGAAGAGGAGTTTGCTTGTCACATCCTCTACCAGTGCACTTTTAGCCAGGAAATTTGGAAAATTATTTTTAGGTGGAAGTTGAGCTTGGTTTTTCCGAACTCACTAGGGGAGTTCTGGCAGTAATGGTACTGTACTAATTCCAACTCTAAGAATGTTGAGCTATGGAAACTTACTCTCCCTAATGTTATTTGGAATATCTGGAAGGAGCATAACAATAGGATTTTTAGGGATAAAAATGCTAACCCTGAAGTTGTGGTGGATAAAATCTATAGAGGAATATTTGAATGTTTAAATGGAACTGATCATGGTTTAGCTGCTAAAGAGGACTTTAATGATAGATGGAACCTTTCTAATACCAAATCTAGTAAGGATAAGGGTAGGGAGGGTCTTGTGCGGTGTTTTCCATCTTAGGGATGGATTAAGGCCAACTTTGATGGGGCATCTAAGGAGAATCCAGATAAAGCTGGTTATGGGGGCATTGTCAGGAATTTTGCTGGAAGTTGCCTTGTGGCAGTTGTTGGCCCTCTAGGTAATCAAACTAGTCATTATGCAGAAGCCTCTACAGCTTTGACTACTTTTATTATTGCAAAAAATTTAAATCATGAAAACTTATGGCTGGAGGGAGACTCTCTAAACATTATCAAGTGCCTGAAGGGAGAAACTGAGCCATCGTGGTCTATAGAAAATATAATTTTTAAAGCTAGAGAAATTATAGCTAGCTTTAAAGTTATTATAATTGAACATGCCTTTAGAGAAAAAAATTTGGTTGCAGATGGCTTGGCAAACCTAGGCGTTAATTCCGAAGCTCAAAGTATTTGGTACGGGGAAGGTAATATTAATTTTAATATTAAAGATCTTCTAAGAAAGGACATATTCATGGGGAATGATGGATCGCACAATCAATTATGAAAGTTGTAATGAGTAATCTTCACATTTATAAAAAGGTTATGATTACTTGGCAGAGTGGCAGAATCCTAATCAAAGATATTAATCTTCTGCACACTTTGTGGGTTAACATTTTCAAAATTTCGAGAGGCAACTGGAAGGAAGCTCCGAAATTGTAGAAGAACGGAGTTGGTATTTCGAACTTGAAAATGGGAGGGGATCTAAGGAGAGAGGAACTAGATAACATCTCCAGATGGAAAGAAATGTCAAAGGTATGGACTATGCTGGAAAAAGGGTTCATGACGAATTTCATGGAGAAGCTGGTCGATTATGATAAAGGTAGGGTTAATCTTGTAGTCACTGAAGACTGGATTAACGAGTCATTTAAAATTCATGGTGTGAGGTTTAAGTTGGATGCGGACCTCAAAGTGACAGTAACAAGTATGCCCCACTCAGGTCTTAATTTTTTTAGAGATTTGAAAGTTTCTAATAATGCGGTTAAGCTTTTTCCGCACAAAGAGAAGGAGAGGGAAAAAATTGGTAAAGCTACGGGGGATATTATGATGCTTCCAATCTTAAGAAAATTTGGGGTTGTGTGTTGAATGCTATCATGGAATACATTACAGTGGAGGGTTGTTTTACTAGGGTCCACACATACCATTTTGTGTTGTTAAATCATTTCAGGCATGAGAAAAGGATTTCCCTGCCCTACTACCTCTTCAGGTCTTTGTCGAGGTCTCTTAATAAGCACAGCAAGAATCCTTTGACTCCGGTGCTTCATTGTGGCCTCATTTTTCTCATCTATGAGCACTGCAAAATCCTTTCCATCCAAGAAAATAAGAGATTATCTGCATCTCCAAGAAAAGGTAATAGAAAGGTGGAGGAAGGCGGGCCCAGCAAGGAAGAGTCGACTCAGAGCAAAAAGAGCAAAAGTGCTATTGGGATGAAAATTCAAGAGGACAAGAATGATTCAGAGGATACCAGAAAAGATGGTAGTGAGATGGAAATGGATGAGTCTAGAGGGGAGGAAAGATGGAAAGAAGAGGATGTTTCCGACCAAGATAGTCCTACCCACAGTGTTAGTTTAGGCAATGTCAATAGCCAGCCAATGGAGGAGGATGATGATAATATTAATGAGGAAAAAGAAATGGATATTGAGCAGGAGAAGAATAAGGAATTTGAGCAGATGATGGACAAGGAGAATCCAAGCAAGGATAAGGAGTTTGTTGGAGAAGTGTTATCTTTGGATAATCTCAAAAACCTATCTGAGGCTAGAATGGGTTTTGATAGGTGGACTTATGAAGAAATCAAGAATCTAGAAAAAAATGGGAAGCAGTGGGAAGAGAAAAGGAAGAAAGATGAAAGGGACCAGAAGTAATGGAAGCAAGATATGGAGGAAAAAGCTAAGAAGATGGAAGCTCAGATTGATAATCTGGAGGAAGGAAAAACTGATATGAAAAACCTGTTGGTTATGATTCTGGATATCCTGACAGTTGTTACTAAGAACCTAGAGGAAATCTCTAAGGTCCTTGAGAGCTCAAGCACTCCCAAACCCATCATGGACCTTGATATTGATGAAGATGCCATCGAGACTGGGACTGCGGAAAGTGCTCCTGGTGGAGCGGCAAAGAGAACAAGGACAAGCATGAAGAAAGTTGTTGTGGCCTCTTCTAAGGAAATCCCTAAACTTAGGGATAATATTAAAGAATTGCATGGGATTAGCAGAAATCTAGCTAATGCCCTGAAAAACATTAAGTAGTTCCTTTTCTGTTTTTTGTCTATTTTGGCTAGACGTTGCTAGTTCTGTGGGGCTTTTTTGCTTTATTTTGCTAGTATCTATGCTGGTTTTTTAGCTGTTTGTTCCTTCTTGTTTTTTAATGCTCTTATTTCTTAAGGATCTTTTTTAAAGGGTTTCAGGGTCCCTTCAAAACCTGCTTTTACCGTATTCAAAAATATTTCAATTGCATCCTCTCTTGAGGTGAATTCTATTTCAGTCATTTACTTTCATTACTTGCAATTACTTTTCATCATTTGGTTAATTCCAAAAGTGGGGTTTGACCTGAAGGCAAACCCTCAATCCCAACAACATTTCCTCTCTTTTTTGTGTGTAGGTTGCAGGTGCCCATTTGTATTTACAAATTTGGATTTCATTCTCAGAGGCGGAAAAACCCTTTTCAACGTGCGGATTTTTCGGAGGACCGTGTGCACTTTCAACATGGTCCCGATAACTTTCACTCAAATTTGCAGGGGAGCTTTGTCTCGACATTTTACTGCCAATTATAGGTGCACAGCTTCATCCCACATTCCTATCTCAAGTTATATTTATTTCTTTGTCTCTTTAACACTTAGTCTTAAATCGCATAATCCAACCTTTTACATTCTAAAAGAGGGGTTACTTTTACTTTCTAAACTCATTAACAATTCGCTTAGCATTCAACCTCTTGAGATTGGATCTAGTGAATTCTCCCCCCTCTTTTAAATGTAATGTGCGTGAAAAGGTTAAGGAGAATCTTTTTTGAAACTTTCACTCCTTCTCTTGAGGAGAGAAAAGATTTCCTCTTGATTTCTTCATCACCCTCTTTCACCACCATCACATTACTTAAAGAATCTAAGAAGTTCAATAGCTTTTCCCAACAGTGTGTTAAGACACCAATTAATAGTGGCACCTAATCTCATTGAATTCATAAAAATGGTTGAATCTCCTTTAATTTATCTCTTTAAAATACCAAGATCCTTATAGAGAAGAAGGCCTTTTGTTAACACCTTGAACTCGCCGACATTGTTTATGTCACCTTTTAAAGGTGTTACAATATTTTCCACAACGAAACCATCTGAAAAATGGACTATGCAACTTGCATTAGAGGGGCTTGGATTACCATGAGAGGCCCCATCGAAGTTTAACATAAACCAACCTATTTGAGGGGGATCCCATTTAGATTGTTCTTTGGCAATAATACTATCCTTGATACCAGTACCAAAAAAAATGGGGATCTTTAGCTTGTTCTAATAGCTTCTCATTTTTCTATCCCAATTTGTGAAATGGATATTTTTTATGAAGTGTGTGGCCATTTTTTTGTTAATAAGTTCAACTATAGACACCCCAGCCTTGTTTAAAAAGACATCAAGATACATGCTCTTGTCTTGAAAGATGTTTTGTTATGTTTTTTCTAGATCTCCCATAGTAATAGGGAAGGGTTCGAGACCAATAGGCCATCAAATAGTCTGGAGCTATATATGATGGGCCAATCTTTAAACAAACTTAGGATGTCATTTGGGAGGGTCGAGAACTAGCCTAATTTGGCACATAACCACCTCAAATAGGCTTGGGAGAAAACATAACCTACGAGTAAATGATCCACAATTTCTTTTGCATTCCCATGAGGACACACTTTGAGGGGCAATTGAATCCCATTTTCCTAAATATTTTAGAGGTGAGTATCCTACCTTGTAGAAAAGCCCAGAAAAAAATGCTAGCTTTAGGTATGCAAAGCTTGCTTCAACATAACTATATCGACAATTCTATTTTGTGAAACTACCCTTTCCCAAGTTATATCAATCCTTTGCATTGTATTGTCCTCTCTTGGAGCCCAGCCAAACAAGTTTGTCTTGTCCATTTCTAAAAATCAATGATCCACCTTTAAGGATCCGAATGAGTTGATTGATGTCATCTTCTGGTAGGGGAATTGCCTTCAAATTCTTCCAAGACCATCCAATGGACATGGATCATTATTATTTATCTCCACATAGTTTATAACCACCACACCCCATAATTAAGTGAGATAATTCTTGATTTGCTTTGTGTCCATTAGCCTATTAATAGTCGGGTATCCACCCCATTATTCTAGAATAATGCAAGTCTCTCATCAAGGATGTCCCATGATAAGTGATCAATTATGACATCTCTGCAACTAATCATAAAGTTACATGCATGTGATCCTTTGAGTGGATTGGAGGTTCTAAAAATGCTTATTTGGTGCAGTCATCGGTTAGGAGGGACCTCAAAGAGATCAATCCAGACTGGGCAACAAGAGTAAACACACTAGAAGCAAGAGGATATGATGGAGGCAATGCAAAACTAAATGAATTAGATCATGAAAATGGATTATAGATAACCAACATCATCTGAGTTACAAGATTCAGCTCACTGGCCTGCTACATACATGCTCAATTACAGAATTAATCAACTCCAGACCTCTGAATCTAAGGATATATCTTCTAAATTCTATTTAACTAATTTCTAATGCTCAATTACAAAGATTTATATGGTCTAGAGTGATCCGATCAGCCCAATACAGATCAAATGTCGAAGAACAAGATCAAACGTGTAAAACCAACAGGTCGGCCTCCGCCAAAGAGATTCCTTCAAAAAATCCAAAGGAAGAAGTGCGGATCAAAGGAAAGGTCGGACACACACCAAGGAACATCAGAATCGATGAACTGGGGCTTCGCAAGCTATGAAAGGGATCTGGTGGATTTACCAATGCAAATAGGTCCAAGCAGTTCTAGTGCCAAAAAACTGTCTCAAAATCTGGAATTGATAACTTGCCGGAAAATGATCCAAATGCTCTGTAGTTTAGGAATAAGGAAGATGATCATGTCCTCAAGAAAAATCCAACTCCACAATATCCAGCAAGCCAATGCAAGAAAATACAGAAAGAAATGTTGAAACTGTAAAATAGAAAACAAACTGTAAAAGAAATGTTTTTGGTTGATGCAAGATTGCCAAGAACCGAGGATGCTGTTGCATCAGATAGTTGGGGTCGCTAAAAAAGTGAGTCTCTCACTTTACTGGGTTCCGAGGAAAACCAATGCAGTCCACCTCTGCCTGAGAAATTCAAGATGAATCTTCGACTGGTCTATCCTACCAATTCACAAGATACTCCTTATACTAACTACTTTGGGTGCTATGCCCAATCCTACTATCCAAAATGTCTTCAATCTGCTCTGGTTCCTTTTGGGACAACTATTTCTCTAGTTCTGCAATATTGTCTTCACTGAGTTCTGATTCAAGGTACTGATGTAGGTCTGCAATATTGAATATAGGTGAAATACTCAAACTATCTAGTAACTCCACTTCATACGCAGTTTTGGAACTGAACTTCCTCAAGATCTTACAAGGTCAAAACTTCTTCATCTGCAACTTGTTATAGATTCTAACTAAAAATATTTATTTTCTCAGATACACCATCACTTCATTGCCAACTTCAAATTCCTTATGTCTTCTCTTCTCATGTGCCTTCTCCTTATACTTATTGTTCATATCCTCCAAATGTTGTTCATATCTGCAAACTCTTCTGCTTCTGCACTCCTCTTATCGTCATTACTAATATCTCTCAATTCTGATATACCTCTAGGGTGTGCTCCAGTAAAAATCTCAAAAGGTGTTCTTCCAATACTCCTATTCACTGAATTATTGTAAGCAAACTCCGCCTACGCAAGAATCAAATCCCAACTTCCTATTTTATTTCCAACTAAACATCTCAAAAAATTTCCCAAGCTCTTGTTTACTACCTCTGTCTATCCATCAGTTTGTGGGTGAAAAGTAGAACTGAATTTCAAATCTATCTTCATCTTCTTCCATAATGTTTTCCAAAAATAACAAACAAACTTAGTGTCTCTGTTTGAAATTATGCTCTTAGGTAATCCATGCAATCTCACTACCTCCTTGAAGAATAATTCAGCTACATGTACTGCATCTGATGTTTTCTTACAAGGTATGAAATGAGCCATCTTTAAGAATCTATCCACCAGCACAAATATAGAATCATTTTCTCTCTATGTTTTAGACAATCCAAGTATGAAATCCATGCATATATCCTCCCAAGGTCTCTCTGGTACTGTCAAAGGTTTATACAATCCCACATTCTGACTACTACCTTTTGTAACTTGACCAACTCTACAACTCTGCACAAATTTCCTAACATCCTTATGAATCTGAGGCCAAAAGTAATGCTCACTCACCAATGCTATTGTTTTGTCAACACCAAAGTGTCCAGCTAATCCTCCACTATGCCTTTCCTTTATCAGATTGTCCCTCATAGAACTCTTAAGTATACACAACTGAACTCCTCTGAATAACATCCCATCCTGAATGAAATAATCCAACCACTGACTTCTGTCTACCATAACTAGTTCTCTCAATGCTTTCCAAGGCTCTACAAAATTTGGGTCATCATCATACAAGGTCTTCAACTCCTCAAATCCTATTACGATCACTCTCATCTCTATTAACAAATTCCTTCTCCTACTCAATGCATCAAAAACTTTGTTGGACTTCCCACTCCTATGCTTCAATACAAAGGTGTAACTTTGCAAAAAAAAATCCCATCTCAAATGTCTTTGATTCAACTTACTCTAAGATGTCTCCACTTCTTCAAGGCTTGAACTATGGCATAAAATTATTGATCATACACTGAATATCTCCTCCTGGCATCATTCAACTTCTCACTGAAATAAGCTATTATTTTCCCTTCTTGACTTAACATAGCTCCAATTGCATTCCCACTTGCATCACAGTCCACTTGAAATACTTTATTGAAATCTGGTAAAGCAAACACAGGCTACTCAGTCACTTTCTGCTTCAACAATTCAAAACTTTTATTTGCTCCAGTGGTCTACTTGAATTCCTTCCTATCTCCTCTCATTGTCTCAGTCATAGGGTTACAAACTGAACTAAATTTTTTGATAAACTTCTGGTAGAAACTAGTCAATCCATGAAATGATCTTACCTCTCCAATGCTTTCCGGTGTAGGTCACTCAACAATTGCTCTCACCTTCTCGGGTCCATCTTCAATCCATCTGTAGATATCACAAATCCCAAATAGACTAACTCTTCCTTCATGAAAGTACACTTCTTAAGGTTTATCAACAACTTTTCTTCTCTCAACCTCTGCAAAACTTGTCTTAAATGCAACAAAAGCTCTTCTTTTGTCTTACTAAAAATCAAAATGTCATCCAAATATACAATAACAAACTTACCCAAGAATTTCTTCAATACCTCATTCATCAACCTCATGAAAGTACTCAGTGCATTATTCAACCCAAAAGGCATTACCAACCATTCATACAATCCTTCATTTGTCTTGAATGTTGTCTTTTATTCATCTCCTTCTTTGATTATGGTCTAATGATATCCACTCTTCAAGTCTATCTTTGTGTAGTATTTGGCTCCACTCAAGCAGTCCATTATGACGTCCATCCTAGGTAAAGGAAACCAATACTTTACCATGATCTTATTTATTGCTTTGGAATCAGTACACATCCTCCACTCTTCATTCTTCTTAGGTGCTAACACTACTAGTACTGCACAGGGACTTAAACTTTCTTTGATCAAACCTTTCTTCAATAGCTCCTGCACTTGTCTATTCAACTCCTCATTCTCTATCAGTGTCATCTGATGTGTAGCTTTGTTAGGCAAACAAGCTCTGGGAACCAGGTCCATGCAATGACTGATACTTCTCACAAGTGATAATCCATCAGGCATATTATCTGAAATGATGTCTTCATACTCTATCAACAACTCCTTTATTTCCTCTGGTTGTTCTTATTCATGCTCTGGATTCTCAGTCTTTTTAGGAACTAAGGCAAAGCACACATTCTCATGTCTCATCCCATCTAGAAATTTCCTTCCATCCACTAAACAGATTCTAGCATTTGTACAAACTTCACTCTTCAAAGGCTCCTCCAAGGGTAACAAGGTCTATTTCATCCCATTTACTACAATGGTGTATATGTTCTTTCTCCCATCATGTATTGCATGTCTATCAAAATGTCAGGGTCTACCCAACAAAAGGTGACAAATATCCATACGCATGATATCACACAAGACTTCATCATGATAATTCCCAATTTTCAAATTTACCAAACATTTCTCACTTACTAACAATTTATGATCAACTTGAATCCATGCTATCTGATAAGGCTTAGGGTGTTTCAATCTTTCCAACTTCAACTTATTCACCATCTCTTCTAAAACAAGATTATCCGCACTACCACTATCAATAACTACTTTACAACACTTACCAGATACCTTACATCTGGTCTTGAACAAATTTCACCTCTACAAGGGCTCTTCATCTTCTTCGGTATGACACAAAGCTCTCCCCATCATCAAAAGTTCTCCATCTTCTGGTTTGTTAGCTGATTTGGTGGGGCTTTCTTCTACCAAGGTTGTTCTCCCAGTATTTTCTATCTTCTTACACTCAAAAGCATGATGTCCTTATCCTTCACAATTAAAGCAAGTTCCTTTAAACACTCTCTTTTCTTGTTTTTTTTCATCTTTTCCAAAACTTTCATTCCGATAGCCATCAGGTTCTCTTCTTCGGTAGAATTTTTTGTCATCCTTCCAATATGAATTAACTTCTTTGCTTACTTCCTTGTCTTTGTTATGATTTGTATAGGCTCCTCTTTCTCCTTGAAATCTTCCTCCGGAAAACCTTCCACCTCTATACCTCTGTCTCTGCTCATGCCTTTTGTTCAACTTCTCTTCTGCTTTCAAGGAATATTGGTAAGCTTATTCAACACTCTACAACTTGATCAAACTGAGTTCATCCTGTATAGACATCCGCAATCCATTCAAATATCTCACAACTTGTTTAACCTCATCATCGACATGTTCGGATCTGATATTCAACTTATAGAATGCTTCGGTATACTCCTTCACACTAGATTCTTTCTGCTTCAAGTTTTGCAACTTTTGGAATATATTTACTTGATAATCAATTGGCATAAACTTCGATTTTAACTTGGCAACCATCCACTCCCATGACTTGATCTTCTCTTTTCCTCTTCTTTGTCGATCAACCTACAAATGTTCCCACCAAAGGGATGCATGACCTTTCAACCGGGTACAAGCATATTTCACCTTCCTTTCTTCTGCAGTGTTCTCAAAATCAAAGTACTTTTCCATCTCCGAGATTAATCCATCAATTCATATGAATCCAACTTACCATCATACTCTGGTGGGGTAAAATGTGGTTTAGTGTTCACCCTACTCAAAACCCTCAAAAACCTCTTTTCATCTTGATCAATCACTGATGGGTTTGCTACCACTTCCGTCAATGCTTCCTCTTCTTCATCTTTGCTCACATCATCAATAGGTCAACCTCTTCTCTGGGTTGTCTCAATGACTTCCAACTGGAATGTAATTCCTCACAACATTTCCATCACAGGAGGGTATGCATTCCCACATGCTCCACCATTCCTATTTCCTCTTCGTGCCATCTTCACGCCAGTCCTCTGCAGCTACAAGTCGGATCCATAGTCTGCCACCCTACAACAAAATTCTCAGGACAACACAATCTCTAGAATGAAATCTCGCTCTTATACGACTTAGTGTAGTCACTAGTTAGGAGGGACCTCAAAAAGATCAATTCAGGCCAGGAAACAAGAGTAAACACAACAAAAACAAGAGGATATGATGGAGGCAATGCATAACTAAATGAATTAGATCATGAAAACTGATTACAGATAACCGATATCATCTAGATTACAAGATTCGGCTCACTGGCCTGCTACATACATGCTCAATTACAGAATTGGTCAACTTCGAACCTCTGAATCTAAGGATATATCTTCTATATTCTATCTAATTGATTTCTAATGCTCAATTATAAATATTTATATGGTCTAGAGCTATCCAGTCTGCCCAAGAGGGATCAAATGCCGAAGAACAAGATCAAATGTGTAAAACCAACAGGTCAACCTCCGCCAAAGAGATTCCTTTGGAAAATCCAAAGGATGAAGTGCAGATCAAAGGAAAGGTTGGCCACACACTAAGGAACATCGAAATCGACGAACTGGGGCTCTGCAAGCTATTGAAGGGATCTGGTGGATTCACCAATGCAAATAGGTCCAAGTGGTTCTGATGCCAAAAAACTGTCTCAAAATATGGAATCGATAACTTGTCAGAAAATGATCCAAATTCTCCGCAGTTTAGGAATAAGGAAGATGATCATGTCCTCAAGCAAAATCCAACTCTGCAAGATCCGGTGAGCCAATGCAAGAAAATATAGAAAGAAATGTTGAAACTACAAACCAAAAAACAAACTGGAAAATAAATGTTTTTGGTTGATACAAGATTGCCAAGAACCAGGGATGCTCCTACATCATTATTGGATCTTCATTGTTTGAGTATTTCTTTTGGAGGATCTTGACCCACTTCAGATAGGGTTCCTTAAACATTGTCCAAACTAGTTTGACACCTAGTGCATTGTTCTACCACAACTAGTTTCTTAGTCCAAACCCACCTAAGTACTTTGGTCTGCAAATTTTGTCCCATGAGATCATGGGAATCTTCTTCTTATCCTCTATACCTTGCCAACGAAATTTCCTCAATTTTTACACCATTTTGGCATTTTCTCCAGTTGTAAGAGAGAGGTAGGATGGTAAGTATATCAACAGTGTAGAGATAATTTCTTTGAGCATGACAATCTACCCTATCCAAGAGAGCCATCTACCTTTCCAATAGGAGAGCCTCCTATCCATTTTGTCACTTAGCAAGACCCACAAATTTGAAGTTTCTATCCCTTTGTCTAGGGGTAGTCCTAGATATATGCATGGCACTTTCCCTCTATTGAATCCTAATGCTCTTAGGATCTTAGTCTCCTTCCTTGGCTCCATTGAAAATAAAGATCACCTCTAATTTCTCTTGACTGATCATGCTTCCTAAGGCTAAAGAATATTGCCTTAATATTTTCTTGAACTAGAGAGCCTCTTTCCTTTTCCCAACCCCAAACAACATGGTGTCATCCATAAATTATTGGTGGGCAATGGCATTTAAAGAGTTAGTAACCCTTACGTCCTTAATAAGACCATTTTCTATGAGTTCTTGATTGTTCTACCTAAAGATTTTTCCATGATTATGAATAGGAAGGGGGAGAGTGGGTCACCCTACCTCAGACCCCTAGATGTCTCAAAGAATCCTTGAACAAAATTGTTCACTAAGATTGAGAATCTCAAACTGGAGATGTAATAAAAGACATAGTTTATCCTTTGTTTGTAGAAACCAAAGGCTCTAAGGTTTTGCAAAGGAATCTCCAATTCACTTTGTCATAGACCTTATTTATGTCTAAATTGATGAAAAACAACTATATTTATAATGCCTAAACTATATTTGTTTTTCATTCAAGAATTGCAGGTTCTTATTTTTCACCTTGAGGAGGTTTTAAATCATGAGTGCAACTATTAGACATTCTTTTCAGCTTTTTACTTTGGTATTTAAATTTTCAAGTATGTTTCTCTCTTATTTAATTTAAGTATTGTTAATTATCTTCTACAATTTCTATTAGTAAGATATATTTGCAATTGTTCTTTTTAGCTATTTGTATTTGTAGAGCGACAATATGAAAAATGTTTGATTAAATATTTGAGATCTTTATAGGTAAACATTTATAGAATATTGCTCGATCTTATAGGGTTTTAAAATATTTCAAACAATTCTATTTTGAACATATACTATAATCATGGTATTTCGTGAAACCAAATTCTTCTAAAAGAATACAAGATAAGGATAATAATTCTCAAACACATAACATAGGACAAGGATAATGGCTTTGAATTCAATCAAAAAGTTTCCATTTGTTTCAAATTGATTCTTGAAGTTTTCATTTTTGAAATGATACGATTTTCTCTTACAAATATGCATACGTTCTTTCCAGTGTGGAATCATTCACAACTTCTTTAACCTAGCGTAGAGAATTGTTGGTAATTTTTTAGACCAATTGATTTCATTTTTAGATGGTTGTCTAATGATTTGAAATACCTCAACCTGAAACACAATGATAAGCTACGATCACTAATCAACTCTATGTTATCAATTGCATTTGTACGAAAGATTCCCCAACCCTTACTAGTGTCCTTTATACCTAAGTTAGAAGATGTAGTGGTCTATGTATGTATGCAAAAAAACAAATCAATATAACAAATAAATGTAGTGATAGATAATACACCCATGTGAATATCATCATGATCTAGATTTGAACTCTTGGCTTTCTTTATGCTAAATTCTATTCATAACTAATTCCTTTGAATTAGAGGTCTATACCATGCACAAATTTGATCCTTTTTTTAATAAAAGGGAGATATGATTTGATTCTCTTGCGGGAATACATTACACTCATATCGCACCCAATATGATTGTGGGGTCATAGCCTCAAAGTCTTGAAGATATTGATAAATTGAAAGAGGAAGAAGGTGTGTTTGCAATCATGAACTCACATCAGGATAAGGATATTGATTATTGAGGAATTGATTTGAATTACATTGTTAGGCATTGTAATGAATTGGGTATTTGACATATGTAAAGGATTGTGTATTATTTAGTTGTTATGTTTCATTCAATTGTACTAGTGTCTCATCAAATTTAGAGATTATATATTTGAATTTGATTAGTTGGATCTATAAAAAAAATAAAAATGGGTCATGCTAAGCCAAACATTAAACTGGCATATGATATCCTTCTTGTGGATGATCATTATTTCTTATGGATAATCAAATGTACTTTTATTTATTTTCTTATGTATCATAAAGATCAAGCACACATGACTACCATGTAGGAGTTAATTTTTCTTATGTATAATTGAGTAAAAATATTTGGTATTTTTATAAAATGTAAAGAATTGTAACATAACACTGCATAGAAATGCTCCCTTGCCCTAATTAAATATTATTTTATTCACGTCTTATGGATTGTAAATATATATGATGTAATATTATCATAAAGAATGTGAGCACTACCATTCCTAAGATAAAACATTGTCATGTTGCCAAAATCTAATATGTAAACTATCAACATAGAAGATACATTAGGAACCATTATTCCTCAGATAAAATATGGTCAAGTTGTAAATATGTATGACACAACATCACCACAAAGGAGGAAGACACCACCCTTCTTTAAATAACACATGGTCAATATGCCAATATTGATTTTCTCTAAATAGGAAATGAATTATATCTAGGTAATTGAAGTGATATGTGAAATGCAAGGTAGTAATAATTGTATAGTAGTACTAATGTGGCTAGAGTTATTTGATATAAGATTGTAAAGGACAATAAACATATTTTTGTGAGAATTTTTTTTTGATAAGTTAATGTAGCACTTTTGGGGCCACACTTGTATATTGATCTCAAAAAATTATGTACATTAAAGGACCCTACCTAGGCAAAAAGTCATATAGTTGAAATCCCCTTCACAAATCAAGACATTGATACTAAATTAGCTCATAAAACAGCTAAAAAACCACAAATAGACACCACCATACTTAGCTATATAAAACTATAACCCATCCCTAGATCCTATATTGATGTAATGAAACTATAGAAAATACCTTTACAACCAAAAAAGATAGTGTAGGCTCTAGACTTTACTTAGCCTCTCCATCTTCCATTTCATCTTTAGTGTCCTCAACTAGAGAAAAGGCACATCTGCTCTCCCCAACTGCCACCCCTTCAATACAACCCTTGAGGAATTTAATTTTGGTTTTAACCTAGCTTCTCCTTGCCACAAAATTCATGTCCATACCCTAGACTACAAAGACTTGCAACAGGTTGTCGAGTCCTCCCTGATCTTGGGACACATGTTGCCATTCGATATTAAGTCTTGTCTTGGGATGGCCCTCTGAATATACCCTCAACCTACCACACCACTGCTTCCATACCAGCTTCGCCATGATGACCTCTACCATCTTCTATAACTCTTCAACATTTAGGAGCATTTCCACAAACATTGATGCTACATTTGAGTTGATGTAGTAGCATCCATTCCCTCCAAAATAGTCATCCCCCAACACCATAAAAAATAGCATGTAGAACCACTCCCATCTGCAAATTAAGGAGTTCCATCAAACTCCTTTCTAAGATGTCATCAAAGAAAGGAATTTTCCTCTTCTTGGCTAGCAGATATATAGTGGTATCCATTCTTACCTATCACTTGTTACAATGTGGCAGTATCCATCTATAGTTAGTTTAAAAGGTGATGTTATATGATTCAAATAAATGTTCGTACACATCCAACTCTATAATTATCCAACATAATTAGAAGTTATCTTGACTAAGAAGCTTACATGTGAGGACTAAGGGCGGGTGAAGTGGCATCAAAGAGTGTGCCAATCTTTCATAGAAGTTACTACCAAAACCTCCTTTATCATATGAACCACATACTTAGTAGTTTCATCCATAAACTTATTCATTAGTTTCTATTTTGAGGTCCACCCTGTTGGCAATTGACACTCATTTGATTGGTTTCAATAAGTTGTCATTGATGGTAACATGTTCTGGCTTTCATATTTTGGTTTGGTTGTTTACTGGCAAACACTTCACCGACACTGTCAGGTATCTTCACCGATAGGAAGAATTCTATGGATACCGACATTGTAGGCCAACATGACTTCATTAGGATACCAGTATAGGAGGCCGACATCATTTGGGAGATCCGACAATTGATTTTGATATTTATGTATATATGTAATTGATCTGACTTGTATATTCATTTTGTAGTTATCTATGTAAGCTGACATAAGGCATGAAGGATTGTAAAAGTATATAGGTCAGTTGATTAGATCATTTTGGAATATATATGTATGATGTAATGTAATATGAGTGAGAGAGAGATAATTGTAATGCGAGGAATGTTGATTATGTAAGAGGTTATCCCAGTAAGGGTTTAGGGTATCAGAACCGGAATAGTCAGAGCTTGAACCAAAACTCTACCAGGAATAGCAGATGCATTAAATTAGTTTAGTTTTATGTTTTCTTATTTAGAGTAACTATAGTCAATGAGACTCTTTTGTGACGAGCAGTGTGCTCTAGGTTGTAAGTCTTCCTGCATGTGCAGGCCCCCATATTTTGTAATATCTCTTCATATGGCTAGTGGATTGATATTGTGGGTCACAAATCCCACCGTGGTTTTTCCTCTTTGAGGTTTTCCACATATAATTCTCTGTGTTATGGTATTCATTTGTGTGATTGGCTTATTGATTGCTTTACTTCTTTCAATCTTATATGTACCAGTTTACCGGTTGGTGAATGCATGTTTTAATAAGGTTAAAATTGATCATTCTAGTAGAACATTGATTCACCCCCCCCCCCCCCCCCCCCTCTCAGTGTTCTTGGATTCCAACAATTGGTATCAAAGCCTTGTACCTCAGAGGAAGTTTAACAGCTTGAGGGAGATCCTGAATCCGACATCCATGGTATCACTTGAAGATTATGATGCTGAAAAGATGAAGAACTTGAAGTTACAAGATGAATTAAATTCTGCTCAAGAATTCATTCTTATCCTATAGGAGAGGTTGTCATCTGTTCAAGCCAGGAGGAAGGAACTTCTACAAAATCAAGATAATAATGAGAAGGATGCCCTTAATGAAAGATGTCAAAAGATGAGTCAAGAGAACATGGTCATGAGGAATGAAATGCAAGCCCTAAGTATGAGGATGTCAAAGAAGATTGAAGACCGGAAGATGAATGAAGTAAATCTTAAGAGATCCCTCAAAGATAGATCTAAAGAATGCAGCTGGTTGGTTCATGAAAATGATATGTTGAGAACTGACTTAGTGCAATCCCAGAGTAATGAACAAGAACTTGAGAGACAAATGATAATTCTGAGAGATGATCTGGCTATTGCAAGTGAGTATAAGGAAAAATTCAAGGTTAGTTCAACACAACTTGATGAGTTATTGAAAAGTTAAAGACAGAATGGAGATTCCAGTGGACTTGGATTTGAACAAGGTCAGAGCTCTGGTACTGCAAATGAAGATCAAAACTGGAAGACACCGGTAAGGCAGCTCAATGCTTACAAATTTAATGGTAAATGCTTTGTTTGTAATAAATTTAGTCACATGGCTAGGCAATGTATAAATAGAGCAAATCAGAACTATAATTCTGCTCCCGATCAATGTTCTAAATGCAATAAGTATGGTCATAAGACAAAAGATTGCAAAATAAATGTTAAATGTTATGCATGTGGGAAATTTTGACACATGGCTAATCAGTGCAAGTCAAGCAATTATACCGGTTATAGCAAAGCAATTCAAAAGAACAATGTTACATGTTATGCATGCAACAAGATTGGACACATAGCTAAGTTGTGTAGAAGCAAAAATCCACTGGTTAACAATGATGGATCAAATGATAAAGGAAAAGAGAAGGTCAATGAAATTTGGAAAGATCATATCAAGAAATGGGTCAGGAAGTCAAATGATCAATCAGTAGATGGGAATGCTCTGGTTACTCAACCAATAGAGGAGGTTGCTCCTGCACCGATAGGAAGCTCATCTGATAACTGAGGCAGATGCCTTAGGGGTACACAAAATTTCATGAACATATTTCTTAAGCCCCGAGAAGGAGTTCTAGAAGATGTTCCAGACATTGGAAATTCTTATCCGACATGGAGATGTTCGACCGAGATCTAGTATCTTTCACCAGAAGTCATTCATATCAATGATGAATTGGGGTTTCTTGAAGGTTAAAAGGTTGAATCCACTTCATTTCTGATCACCTTGCATTCAAATCAATTAAGAGCGATTAAGAGTGAGTCTAAGGCGGTTTAGTGTGATCCGATATCTTCTTTAGTGATTTCACTAGCGATCAGAAGAGTTCTTTAGGGTTTCATCGCAACTATTTCTTGGGTACTTATCGATATTATCTTTCATCATGGAAGCGGGATCATCCTCAACACCTACTTTTATTGCAAATCCTATTGTTGTTGAGGTTAAGGACCATCCTAGGCTGATTTTCAAACAATGTCCGCATATTGCCACCTTGGATGATTGGGTTGGCGCTTTTTCCCGTGTCCCGGAAGGAGTTGTATATGTGGAAGATGTCAGAGCATACATTCACTGCCACATTGAGGATTTGGGTACCAGTGATATTAAGAGCATGTATATGAGCGAGTTGATGGGAGACTCCGGAAAGATCAAGCTCAAGTACAAGAACATTGAGGATCTAGGGTTTACCGACATTATGGATATTCTTGAATTTGAGGGTGAGATTGTCAGATATGTTTTGAGCAGAGTGCATGGTGAATTCATCTAGTTGGACAAGCATTATAAGATCTCAAAGGAGGCCATTAGGGCCATCACCAGTTTGTCGTAGATTGGTCAGCGTCTGGAGAAGAAGATTTCTAATGATCTAGTTAACAAACTCACCGGCGCAACTTCGGACCGGCAATCAATGAGGGTTAGCACCATCACAAACAAATACATTAGATTCAATAGCATGATTATTGGATACAAGGTAACTCAATCCAATCATCTTAACTCTATTTATAGCTCTTGCATTTATGTTGCACATAAGATCATGAGGGATAATGAAAAGTTAGATCTCTATGGATGGATGTTAGATGAGTTGTTAATTAACCTAGGGAAGATCAAAGGAGAGAAGAAGGGGACATTCCAGTATGGAATTCTTATTGTCTGTTTGATGCTATTTTTCATTAATGAAACTCTCGGTTTTGGGAAGAGACAATGGACATTTGATATCCCGGTAGGAAGACAACTGAAATAATATATTGCTACATTGGGTAGTCAACGAGATGATAAGGTATGGGGTTAATTCAAGGCATTCCATAAGGCTATGAAATCTAGAGAGAGGGTTCCAAAGCAAATTGTTGAGAAATACTCAATCGAGATATGCTTCATGGTTAAAAAGGATGAAACCTTGATAGAAGTAGTCAAACCCCGAAAGAAGAGGGAGAAATAGCAAGGCAAGGCAAGCAAATTTGTTGAACAAGTATCTCAGGATATCAAGGCATTAATGGATGTTGTTCTGGAAAAAGGAAGGAAGAGGAAATAGCCTGAAGTTTTTATTGAGTCTATTCCATTAGACTCTGGAACTGAAGATGACACACCCTTAGCATTCAAGAGGGTATTAAGGAAGAAAGGTGAGGAGACTAAGGAGGAAGCAAGAAAGAAACTGGTAAGGAAGGTTACAATCAAGGTACTGAAAAAGAAAAGAGCTCCAAAGGAAACACCTTCTGCTCCATCTGATACTAGAAGAAGGAAGAAGATGGATGACATAGATCTTGCAATTGTCACCGATAATGTAACTATTATTCCACCCAAGACTTGTGCAGAATTGGTAGATGAAATTACTAAGGATGGTATGTTGAAAAATGTACAATTTTATTATGAGCATTTAGATGATGATGAGCAAAGAGAAGTCGAGGAAGTAGTTTTATTATATTTGGATATATATAAGAAATCTTTGTTGGAAATTGAGAAGAAAATACCGGCATAGCTATATGACAATTTAAATGCTAGAAGATTATCAGCTATGGAGGAGGACAAGCGGATAAAGATTCAAGAGTTGTTAACTACCTGTGGATCCATTACTCCAAAGGAGTTGGATATGACACTTGAGGTTGCAGACAGGAAAATCTTTCACAACAAGCACATGATAGTTAGTCTTATGTTAGGAAGGGTTAATGAGATAATCACTAAGACCCACAAGGCATGGGTTCAATTCTTTGCTAAAAACCCTGGTTTTTACATCTCACTGAAAGTTAAAACAAACACTACAGACATCCCGGTTGAAGGGAAAGGCAAAGGTATAATGGGTACCTCATCTGCAATTTTAAAGCATATTAAGATATTATATATAGAACCCCTGATAGAATCTAATGTACAGGACAGAGAAGTGGTACCAACAAATATAGAGATACCGGTAGATTCACAGAATGTACAGGTTACAAATGTTGAGGACTATAGTCCTCCGGATCAGAATGTACAGGTTGAGGTCACAGTTCATAAGGAGGAACCAACAGTAACTGATACTGCACCAAGTGGCGAAGCCACCAGTGCAAAAGAGGAAGTTATAAAAGTTAATAAACTATCAGAGGAGAAGAAAGAGGAATGTGACAAGGAATTGGTAGCGAGAACATCATTGTCAATTGACACCTCGCAGATAGAGAAGAAAAACATAACCAAGATGAGTTCTACTGAGCTCATGATGATGGTTGCACAAAAGATGATGAAGGAAGGATCTGTCGACAAAGGAGTTATTGATCAATCAATCCCAATTTTGCATAGACTTGTCTCAGAGTGCCATTTTGACAGAGCAAGCCCATCCGAAAAGCTTAAAACAATCACAAAGCAAATTTTTTAGGACTTTCAATATTTACAACAAATATCTATTCGACAGGCACTGGAGAGGTTTACACAAACCAAGAGAACAACATTTGATCAGATGATTGAGTCGGAGAAGAAGGAGATTAATGATAAGTTGAAGTTGATTGATAATGCCTTAAGGCAATGCACAAATATATATAGAGTGTGTTTCAACACAAGTTTACTTACAATAGATTTAGATAAAAGGATTAAGGATACTCAGGAGAAGATTGTAGGTATAGTTAATTCTTTTGATGGATCAAACTCTTTGACTACATCTATTGATGATCAGATTTTGGTATTGGAAGCTCAAGTTTTAGCTCTTGAGAGGGGTAAAGACAAAATTATAAGAAGAGCTAGAGGTCTGAGAGGATTGGTGAGTCCCTGATTGGACTCTTTGAGTGTACATAAGGAGTGTATTGATATGGTTGGTAAACCCACACTGACAGAACTTAAGGATAAAGAGTCATATGCTCACATGATTAATGGACTTGTATATATTTCTGGAATACTCAAATCAGGTTGGGATACCTATCTAGAGCTTTTGGAGAAAGCCTATCCGGAAATTTTCAAATATATTCAGCTCCGGTAAGGTGTTTTGGGACATTCTTTGTACAATCTTTCATTCTTCGTCCCAGTTTTTGGTATTTTTTTGGCATTGATGTCAAAGGGGGAGGTATAGGTGAAAAATATATTCTTGACATCGGGAGGTATGGAGTATTTTGTTTAGGTCATGATCACTGATGGATATTCAACTCGGGGGGAACAGTCTCAGGGTGAAACCGACAAATGGAAACCATTATCATTTTTCACTTGAGTGTTGCCATCAATGCCAAAGGGGGAGATTGTTGGCAATTGACACTCATTTGATCAGTTTCAATATGTTGTCATTGATGGCAACATGTTTCGAATTTCATATTTTGGTTTGGTTGTTTACTAGCAGACACTTCACCGGCACCAGCAAGTATCTTCATCGGTAGGAGGAATTCTATGGGTATCGACATTGGAGATCGGCATGACTTCATTAGGATACCGGTATAGGAGGCCAACATCATTTGGGAGATCCGACTATTGACAATTAATTTTGATATTTATGTATATATGTAATTGAGTCGACTTGTATATTCATTTTGCAATTATCTATGTAAGCCAACATAAGGCATGAAGGATTATAAAGGTATATAGGTTAGTTTTGATTAATAAAAAACAAGTTTTTGGAAGGAACCTAGGACCTTGATTACATATCAGGAGAAAGATAAAGCATTAAATTAGCAAGAAATAACAGTGCCTGGACACCCATACAAAGATTAGATCCCAGAAAAAGAATAAGGGATCACAAGACAAAGAGAACATCACAAGACAGCCTAAGGACAACACAAAGACAACACCAAGACAACACAAAGACAAGGACAACTAGATGTTTCTTATGAGTTATTCCACATGAACCACCATCTACTTCATATTGACCATAGAGTTCTTCATATCATTGAGCTCTTTTTCCTTGATGCCCACCTGCTTCTGGGTGTTGGCCCTTGTTCTTTTTTCATGACCCGTCTTCTCTGTCTGAACCTTCTCATCTTCCTTGCCTTTAATTTGTTCAAATTTATTTATCAGCATGTTAATATGGTTGACAATGACCTTAAGGATCTGTTCACAGTAAGCTCCATCTTATCCACTCTATTGACTAGGTTGTCCAAGTTAATTTCCAGACCTTTATCATCTCTGATTCCATCCAGCTCCTTCACCTTCTTTTCCGTTTCCAGAATTTTACTAACTATTTCTTCAATAGCCTCAACCTTCTTAATAACAACCATTAATTCTTTGACTCATAGAGAGAGGCTTCTCACCCATGGTTGCCCTTTTGATCATATTGAGATCAGTCTTCAAATCACCAATCTCTTTCGCCATTTTGCTAATGACCTCACAGAAACCCTTGATGCTATCATTACCTATGGCACCTTGGCAGACATTTTGATTGCCCATGTTGGTCTCTTGACCCTCATTCTGCATTCTTTGTGTTTCCAGGTTCTCCCCATGGTCAACATCCAACATTTCATCTTCCTCCTTACCCTTGTTCTTATCCGTTTTTTCAGCCTCAGAATCCTCATCAAAAGGAATAATAATATTCCTTTTCACCTTATTTATCCCCTTACTGGTCTTCTTGATCCTTTGGGTTTGCTTACCCATTCCCTTTCTCTTCTTACTTTTTATGATTTTATCATCAAAAGACTCCTCCTCAGAGTCCGAAAGATCAGAGTCTATAGCAGTCCCCTTGCTCTTTACCTTGGTCTTCCCCTTGTTGCTAAAATCTTCAGACTCACCCTCAGTTTCAGAATAGAGATTGACCCACTATCCTCACTTTCACTATCATCATCCCTAATTTGTTTGCCTTTACTAATGGGG
Organism: Cryptomeria japonica; assembly: GCF_030272615.1. Taxonomy (NCBI): domain Eukaryota; kingdom Viridiplantae; phylum Streptophyta; class Pinopsida; order Cupressales; family Cupressaceae; genus Cryptomeria; species Cryptomeria japonica. Next base: position 570,765,947 of record NC_081415.1, on the reverse strand, counting down.
TTCTCAATAATTTTCCCTTTCAACATCTTGTAAACTAAAACCATTAAACCCTGGTGAAGGGCGTGATCTCTTTGAGAATCTTTCTGCATTTCACGAATAGTATGATCCATAGAGCAAGAAAGATAGTAAGGTAGACTAACCTTATCACCATGGCGAAAGTGGTTGAGCAACACAAAGTGATGCCCATAAGCCCTTGTGAATCTCTCGTCCAGAGTAATGTAACTGATGGTGGCAAACAACACAAACCTCCACGACTTGCAAATACACTTAGGGGAATAGTAGGGATTATCTGCCTTCACCAATTTCCTTTTTTCACCATCCGTGACAGGAAACCTATCTGCAGCCTTGTCAGAAACACTTTGATCTCTATAAAATTTCATACCTTCTTTCACCATACCCGTAGCTTCCGTAATGACATCCTCATCCACTTGCATCATCTGGGTGCCAACAAGAATCTTACCACTCTTCTAGTTTTTTATGAAATGCTTAGTGACAATAGGGTCTTTGCCACAAAGCCTTTCCATAAAAACATTCAAACCTCCTTCTTGAAGAATCTCCCATACTTCATTTTTTTTCTTCCAATCTGAGCAAGAAGTCGATTCAAACCTCTAGGTATATAGGTTAGTTGATTAGATCATTTTGGAATATATATGTATGATGTAATGTAATATGAGTGAGAGAGAGATAATTGTAATGCGAGGAATGTTGATTATGTAAGAGGTTATTCCGATATGGGTTTAGGGTATCAGAACTAGAACAACCAGAGCTTGAATTAGAACTCTATCAAGCATATCAGATGCATTAAATGAGTTCAGTTTTATGTTTTATTATTCAAAGTAACTGTAGTTAGTGAGACTCTTTTGTGATGAGCAGTGTGCTCTAGGCTGTAAGCCTTCCTGTAGGTGCAAGCCCCCATATTTTGTAACATCTCTTCATATGGCCAGTGGATTGATATTGTGGGTCACAAATCCCATCGTGGTTTTTCCTCTTTGAGGTTTTCCACGTATAATTATCTATGTTATGGTATTCATTTGTGTGATTGGCTTATTGATTTCTTTACTTCTTTCAATCTTATATGTACCGGTTTACCGGTTGGTGAATGCATGTTTTAATAAGGTTAAAATTGATCATTCTGGTAGAACACTGATTCACCCCCCCTCTCATTGTTCTTGGATTCCAACACACCCCATGCAAATAGAATTTACCACAATTTGGGAATTGCCCTTAAGGTGAATTTTATCACATTGTATAAATCTGCCTACTTGTAGGCCTAATTAGGTTGTGTGGAACTCTGCTTCATTGTTAGTTGCGATCCCCAATCTAGCTCTGACTAGTCATAATACCCGTCCCTCATGATTTCTCACTACACGTCCAAATTTGGTAGGCCCTGGGTTGCTCCAAGTCGCCTCATAAAAAATAACCTTTACCTATCCTTTGTCAAGTGGATTCCACTTGATATCCTTTTGCACATTTGAAGACATATCATCTTGTTTGACCCCATAAACAAGGGGGTGAGAACATATTTATTGACATACAATATAATTTAAAAAATAAATATAAGAAAATGTAAGAAAGCATATGTAGTTGCTGCCATCAAAATAGTTATACCAACATGAGACTTATTTACCTTGGTAGCTTTTATTTATTTAAAATATTTGCATGCTTTACAATTTTCTATTGAATAATTGATTACATCTTTATCAATGATATTTGGCACCCTTTTTTTTTATATGCATTTGTATCTTTTCACTATCTTCAAAGATGAACCGATTATTGATGTCATGTAAATAGAATGTAGCAATGTTGTTTGTATGATGTTGATATTAATTAGCACAATAATAATTAGAGCCAATAAAATATTTTGGTTCTTTGTGTCTCAATTGTTAGATCTATGCAAATGCAAAAAGCTTTGAAAGAAAACCAAATAAGTGCCACTCATTGTCACATGTATGTGGATGCCCTATGACTCACACACATGAAATGGTCATGACTAAATCCATTAAATATATAAGTAAATACTCACTCTAACCAATGCACTATAGTATTTAAACTACATTCATGCCTAGAAGTTGTGCGCGCGCACACACACACATTCAATTTTATGTATTCTTCATAACCATCTATAGATTCTTATATCACCTTTTTCTATGTCTTGACTATAATAATGCAACCTAGCAGATTAGAGTGACAAGTCACATTACTTCTCATCATATCATACTATGTTTATAGTTGTATTGAGGTCACAAACATGTGACACTATAATTTGAATAGCACTCTCATTTACAATGTCATAAGGTAATGAAGTCATTGCAGGGAGATCCATTGCATAGGAAATTATTTATGTTGGCTTAGTGAGTATTGTATACATCTTCGAATCCAATCCAAATCATGCTAAAGAATTGTGTTGTTTGCTTCAATTTGAACTGAAAGAAGAACTTTTGATTTTTTATTTGTCATTAATTTCTTTTTAATTTTCCTTTTTTAATATATATTGTTTCTAATTTCTTTTTTATTTTAGATAAAAGTGGCTAGTGCCAACAACCTAATTGAGAGTTGCCAACAAATCCATAAACAAAAAGAACCCACCATTCTATCCCCCAACTATACATATGGATCAGTATTAGAGCTAATTTTCAAGAGCTATATACCAAATTACATTAAAAATTTCTAGAAGAGGAGCACCTTAAAGCACCATTTGGCTAGGGCCTTTCTTAGGCGGAACCATCTACAAAGGAGGAATCAACAAAGGGTCATCATGCAGATGCATTGGATGTCGAAACAAAACACATAAGTAGGGTAGAAAAACAATCCAAGACATCAGATAAAACTCGAGGATGGACTCTATCATTCATCCTTTCTAACATCGATATCGACTCTGCAAATTCATCATAGATAATGCCTGCACAAACAATGAAGAGGAGGCTTGGATAGTTGGCATTTGACACCAAATCCATCAAATTCATGAACCCAACAATGGATTCCTCTCCAACTGCCAAGTAGTAGTTATCAAAAGCAATTTCCAAGTCGGACATAGTGAACATAAAAGGTTGCAAATAGACATTAGCAAGGCCCCACACCATCTCGTAATGAAGCATAATATCCACGTAGATTGATGGGAATCGAGAATAAATTTCAGTATAAAATGCAAAAAGATTAGCAAGAAGCCGGTCTTGACCAATAACAGATCTTATGGCTAATTCGATGTTTTAATTATATTTATTTTCATATAAACAAATTATAAAAAAATCTTAATTAATTCTATGCAAATAGACATAATATTTTTTTTTTTAAAATATTAAAATGAATTAGGTGTCTTTTGGATGTTCTTAAAAAAACAAATGCAAAGAAGATAACATTACAATAATTATTAATCTTAATTCATATTAAATTGATTCAATTATAATTTAAATGTAAAATTTTAAATCAAATATTCACGAGTTTATAATGAATTGGGGAGCAAGATTTAAAATGTTTTAATTCAAATAACATTAATGATAAAAATTTGGAGTGGGAAAATTTTGTATTTTTTTTTTGAATTTTGAGGTTTAGGACTATATGTGTGAAAATGAATGTTTGGGTATCATTACAGTTAGGTTTCAATTAGGATTGTGGTTAGGGTTCATTTAGGGTTAGTTATATTATTCAATTAGGATTACTATTCTAGGGTTAGGTTTAGGGTACAATTATATTTATGGTTATGGTTAGGATTTACATAGGGTTATTGTTCAATTATGGTATGGTTTAGGGTTAGGGTTAGGGTTACATTTCAATTAGGGTTAGTTATATGATTCAAATAGGGTTATTTTTAGGGTTGGGCCTAGGCTTAGGCTTAAAGTTTAATTAATGTTCTAGTTTAATTACAATTATGATTCAATTACTATATAGTTTAGGATTAGGGTTATTTAAGGTCAAGATTTAATTAGGTTTAGAGTTAAGGTTGGAGTTTAATTAAAATTAAGACCAGAATCACATTAGTGTTTACTTAAGGTTCAAATTATGTTATGCTTAGAGTTGGTTTTAGGATTAAGCTTAGGTTTAGGTATAGGATTGAGGATCAAATAATGTTAGCATCAACCTAGGATTAGGATTCAATTGAGAGTTATATATTAGTGAGGGTTTAATTATGGTGGGGGTGAGGGTTAAGGTTTAATTATGGATAGGGTGCAATCAGGGTTAGAGTTTACACAAAGTGATGATTCAACTCGAGTTACATATAAGTTTCAATTACAATTATTATTAGGCTTATAGTTAGGTTACAACTAGGGTAAGGGTTAATTTTGGTGATTGAATATGAGTTTTCCACGTATTAATTTGGAAGTATTTGGGTATAGGACACTTAGTTTAGATACAAATGGACAATGCCTTTAGGTTAATAATTCAATAACAATTACATTTGAATAAAAGTTAGGTTTCAATTATAGAAATCTCTCCATGTACTTTACATATAGCTATCTAAATATCGACATGGTAATATATATGTCTCAGAATAGAAAAAATCATAAATATTAATTCAAAATGCTAATTTGTTTTAAAAAATTTAAAATTAAAGTTCATTTTTTTATAACAATTAGTAATTTCAACAAATGTTTATTTTTTTCAATTTTTAAAAACATGGTAAATATGACAAATATTTAAAATTTAATGTTGCCAAACTCACAAAATAAAAAAAATAAAGAATATTAAGTACATCAATAATCATGATCATTCAGAATAGTAAACATTAATTATGTTAAAATTTTAAAATCATCTAAACTATGCTTCCACTAATTAAATGTTAAAAAATTAAAAACCATACAACCCTTTGGAGCCGGATGTCGAACGAAACAGCCTCTTGAGTCCTGAAGTGCTTAATTTTATATAAAACCCTGGAAATAACCCACAAACGTATTCCCCTCAAGTCGTATTATGGATTTGTACTTCCAACTCCAGAGAATTTGTGGAGCTGAAAGCATAAGGGTAATGACGACTAACTGATTGGGGGTTAGGGTTTAAGATGGCTATGGTCGCAGGGATTGGACGTTTTCTGAAAAGCAGTGCAGCATGGCGTGTGTTGGTAGCAAAGGATGACGCCCTCTATTCTCACTATCCAAGCCATACAAGAGGAATAACTACAAAACTCTTCGTCGGAGGTATGGTGTAACTATTCCCCAATTAATACGCTTTCCAAATCAGCATTTTTCATAAGTCATTCTCTATTTGATGATACGGAACTTACTGCCAATACATACATTTTGGTTAATTTTAGAACTTTATATATATCTTAGCCTAGGAATAGTGTCTAAAATGTTTTTAATTGCTGAAACTAATTTCTATTGAAATCTTGATAAGTTAGTTAATTCAAATTGTAAAAGTAGAAGGATGTTTATTTCAATTGGCAAAAATGGATACATATCTGCACGTCTGATCCATGAGATGAGATTAAAGTCCTCTAGGTCAAAGCAGAGTGTAGGATCTATTAAAGTATGTTTATTTGGTGCAACAAGGGAAAGAATTGTGTAAAAAGCTTTTCAAGATGTTTTAGATTATATTACATAATCTATTATGAGGATGTCAGGTTGAATTATTAGATTGTAGACAAGAGCTTTTCATATAAACAATTTTTAGTTGATATTAAATTAGATATTTAGTCTGTCTAAATAGATCAAAGCAATAAAATTCTGATATAAGGTCAATAATTTAATTAAACCATATAACCAAAAGTAAATGACCACCACGAAGTTTGTGAATGGATTCAGGCGAGGACCTGGGTCATTTTAGTTCCCGCACCGCCCAATGGATTAGCTGTTTTTGTTATTGGTTAGCAATTTGCATTTTTTATTTTAAAATGTAATTGAGAGTTCTTCATATAAATAACTGTTCACATTATATTAGATACTAAGTATTCTAAATACTAAATTGATTAAAGCATAGTTTTTGGACTTGGTAAGTTTTGGCAAAGACTCGCGAGTCCTAAGGCTCACCGACTCGACTCGCCATGGACTTGCGAGTCAAGTCCTTGAGAGTCTTGGCCAAAACTCGCCAAGTCCTGGCATGAGACTTGCGTGAGTTCTAGACTCAGACTCACGAGTCTTAACATGGGACTCTCGTTATCAACTGGGATGTCCAACAGCTTTAAAAATGGGGTTTTAAAATTTTTTTCACTTCTTTTTGCACTTTCTTATTCAAAACAGGTCTGTTGCAACTCAAACTTGTCCATTTTTTCATATTTTGGCTCAAACTCTGTAATGTCCCCATTTTAGCAGACATGGTTTTTGGGTGATTAGCCTATCATTCTGACCCTCGTAGGCTAATGAGTATGGATAGAGGGTCTCCCGAGGCTTGTATCGTCTCCAGAGTTCAGTGTGTTTCGATCTGGCTTTTGTTTGGTATCATTTGGACTTCATTTGCTATACTTACTATTTATAGTAAGTTTGAGATGTTAGAGATGGACCCCTTCTATTTTTAGTAAAGGGGTATGGTCATATGCAGCTTCATCATGTCAGCTCCCAGCTCAGATGACGTTAAAAAATGTTGAGTATTAATGGAGAAAACTAAATAAACATTAATGTTTTGACCTTATATTATTAAGTTATAATATAATTTTATATTATAACTTAAGTAAGGGTCCAAGTATCATTAAAGGGGACCATTTAATTAATTAATCGTGGCTCTTTTACCAAGGTGAAATATTAAATGACAAAGTGAAAATATTATATCATTAAATGTCATTTAATATCATTAATTGATTTAATGCCTTATTGGAGAAAATTGAACCTTCATGGGAAATATATATAAGGGTTTTGAAAAGAAGAGAAGGGGGATTGATCATTGTTATTTTTGATGAGAAGACTTGTCTCTTGGCTTTGGAGAAGAAGTTGGGGTTTCTGCAGCTTGTTCAGAGTATCGGCATTGGAGAACATGAAGACTTCATTGCATCAGTAATCTGGGGGTGTGAGATATTCATCTGAAGTTGCTCCTAGGGTTGGCTTCATCTAGAAGTTGACATTGTGCTGATTGGAGATTTATTTTCAGATTTATTGGCATAGCTGAGGGCATATGTATATGGCAGACTGAGAACATCATACAGAGGGTTTATTTGCTGCTACAGTGCCGTGCTACAATGCCTTGCCAATTTTGTGGTCTTTGTGGAGACCAAATTAGAGATGTTTGTTCAGATTTATGATGAAGATTGAATAAGGAGTCTTTGGCTGCTTCTTCTACATTCTGCAAACCCGTGTAGCCGCCTTCATCACCTACAGATTGGGGTCGATTGATATTCCAGGTGACATTCAACATTGATCAGCCACTTAGCTTTCATGCCAACTGTTTTCTTAAATGCCTAATGGCTGTGGGTGTACTTTGGGATGCATGACAAGTGTTTTTCTTAATGTCTACTAGCTGTACTAGTTAATTTCAGTCATTCCATGTGTGTGTAAGGTCTAAAACAGCTAGCATATCATTTCTATAACAACTTTGCATTGTTAGAAGCTTTCCATAACTTCATTTGCAGCCTACAAACCCAAAGAAGACAAATAAAGAATTCACTACAGCGGCTTCAAAGATTGTATGCCAAGTGTTTGACAATATTCCTTGGGGTTCGAATAAGCGAAATAGGGTCAGATTAGCCAAGGGATAGTACAGTGGTATCAGAACGGTTTCCTGCCAATCTGTTGGGTAGATTGATTCAGCTAGTTAATCATGGTTACTTGAAGTACCCAGAATCAGTGGGACCAGAATATGAAGCAAGTGTATTCCTCATTGGAGAAGTTCAAACAAAACCAAAAGAAGCTAGATGAATTGATTTCACACCCTGCAAAACTTGATAGAATTGCTCGGTATATGACATCTATTTTTAAGGATAAGAAGGTGAAACTTGAAGAGAATGTGGTGATTATTGGCACTCAAGAAGTTGTTATCAGTCATGATAACAAGTCTGATTTTCATGACAGCAGCCTTGCACTTGAGCGTAATGATGATTTGAAAGTCATGGAAAGTTTAGAAAGTGTTGTGGGAGTGACCTTGAGTATTGACACTCGTGATACAAGTGTCAAGAATGAGGATTGCATGGGAATTTTGGCTCATAAGAGTTTTGATCTACATGATAGCAGCGATGAAATTTTGTATCAGCATGAGAGAACAGTGACTACACATGTGCAAGATGCTTCTATTAAGTTGCCGCATGAAGGTACTCGAGATTTGGGTACTAATGGTGTAATGTGTGACGTGGATTCATGTCATTTTGAGTCTGATTTTTCAGATCACACCTTAGAAAACAAGTTTGAAGATTCATGTGTTGGCATAGGATCCCAGAGTCATGAGTTGGATGGCTATGTAGTTACATTGGAAGTGGAAGTGTGTGAAGATATTGTTATAACAACAACTTCTACCTTGCCAGTTGAGCCATCCTACGAGGTACATAGCAGTAGTACCTTAGATATTGATGTGTGCACAATTGATTGCACACATGATGTTGTTGATCATGAGGTGAGTGATGTTGATTCAACTTCATACCATAATGCAGATTTGGGTGGAAAGAATGAGTCACAGGGGTATCATCATTTGGCTGGGCAGTTGAAGGTTAATGATGATATGATTGCTACAGCTTTGGAGCATTTTGATGTCGCTCGACAGATGTTGGTGACCTTTGGTTGGAGTACTTCTCAGACATAAGAGCACGGTGATAGTAGCCTTTCCCTAGCAGAGTTCCATGCACTTCGAGCAGCTATTGGGATAATGAAACAGAATTACTTGCAGTTACTTGCTGATAGGGATTATCTTCTCGAGTGGGATTGCACTTGCTACGATGCACTGAAGGGAAAGGAGGAGGAGGTTGATGAGCTCACCCATGAGCTTGAGGTGACTATGGACTCGTTGGAGAGCACTCAATCAGCCCTTTGTGAGTCACAGTCACAGGTTGAGGAACTTACCATGGTGTTGAGTTTAGCACAGTCTTCACCATCTGTGGATACAGTTGAGTTTCCTATAGCAGCACTTGGTGATAAGTTTACACCCACGGGTTGTAGTGATGGGTGTGTTGAGGATGTGGTTACATCCGTCACTAATGCAGGTACAAGTGACTTAGCTGGGATGAGTATTTGGGTTGAGAGTAGCAGAGAACCACTTGTTGCATCAGGTTCTCCCAAGGTTAGTGCTATGACAAATGATACAGGTCAGATTGTTGATAGCTCTTGTGTGGCAGTGGTGGACTGTCCAGAGAGTTGTGTGTTAGTACACGACGTTACTCCATCCACTTCACATGGAACTTGCATAGTGTCATCTGGTTGGGAGTATGGCTCTCATGTAGATTTGTTTCCCTCTCCTGGAAGCAAATCTGTTACTTCATCCCATGCAGCTGATTTTGGATGCCATCTTGTTGTTCCTTAGAGTCAGAGTGATTAGCTGCAGGTCTTAGAGGATAAGGTTGACTCAACCTTATATTGTTTTTACTGCACAGATTCATTTGTTGAGTACCTTCTTGAGAGTCCTGAGTTTCGAGAGGGTCCATTTGGAGCCACCAAGGATACTCTCATTTGAGGTTCTCTCGCCATCAGGCGTGGTGTGGGAGTAATTGTAGATACTATGACTACAATGCTTTCTGATAGAGGTTTTGTGATTGGGTTTGCAGAGAAGGTTACCAGAGCCCCTACCCAAGTAGCTATTAAGGATCAGATGTTGGAGTCGTCTCTTGATTCCAATATTGTTAGAGATGAGCCCTTGATCGAGGTTGGAGCGTTTTGTTGCAACTTTACAGTGATGAACGCTCATCATTTTCCTTTTGATACACACGTGGATGACCTGATGATGCGTAGGTGTGGATTGGCTCAGGGGTTATATCATCCCTTGTGGGATGGAGAGTTACCATTTTCAGTAGATGGAACTAGCAATTGCAAGTACTCGACTCAGTTGATTGTTGGTGGCTACTTGCTCGAGTAGTGTTCAGTTTCCCATCATGCTGATGTGTATCCGGTGGAGATTGTTACTCCTATGACACAGAGGCTATCTTTGGATACATGGCTTCAGAGAGACTATGGTGACAATGGGCATGATGGTTTAGTTGGATATCACATCCATGAGGGTTTAGCAGAGGTTGTGGAGAGATGTTGCGTAGCAGATGTTTCTAGGTACTCCTATCTTCACAGTACAGATGGATGTGTGTATAGATTGCACTGGGAACCAGGTGATGACATAGTTAGTGTTGCAGTTTGGATAGGTCGCATGGGTTGGCTTCACCACATCTCACATGGTGAAGTGGCGATCAGTGTTGAGCAGCGAAAGTCTGAGGGAGGTTTACATGGCAGATTTCTACCTTGGATTTGGAATCCAGGTATACTATGTGGGACACTGGCGAGTATGTTGAGGTATCCTTTGTGTGCATCCGAGTTCCGGTTGGTGTTCCCTGGTAGGTTTCATTGCATGTACATGGTGTGCATCGTTGGTAGTCTCATTTCAGGTTCTCTCATGTACATGGTGTGCATCGTTGGTAGTCTCATTTCAGGTTCTCATGTACATGATTTGTCTCAGATGCACAGTTCAGTTGCGCATGTGTTAGATGATATGTTTGGCAGCTTATCTTGCACAGTTTTGGGAAGCAAACATTGTCAGTTTTCAGAATTGCTTCCACTTGATGTTCATGTTCTTGTGACACCTGCTGTTGAGGTTGATTTAGTTTGGCAGGTCTTGTTAGTTGTGCCCTTGGTGTGGGCATTACAAAAGTTGGTTGGTAATACCAGGGACATTACACAGGTCTTCAAATGGGATCTAGGTGGACGAGTTTATTTGTAGCCGATATTGCTTGGGGACAAGCAATTTCAGGAGTGGCGGACTATAATGTCCCCATTTTAGCAGACATGGTTTTTGGGTGATTAGCCTATCATTCTGACCCTCGTAGGCTAATGAGTATGGATATAGGGTCTCCTGAGGCTTGTCTCGTCTCCAGAGTTCAGTGTGTTTCGATCTAGCTTTCTTTTGGTATCATTTGGACTTCATTTGCTATACTTACTATTTATAGTAAGTTTGAGATGTTAGAGATGGACCCCTTCTATTTTTAGTAAAGGGGTATGGTCATATGCAACTTCATCATGTCAACTCCCAGCTCAGATGGCGTTCAAAATGTTGAGTATTAATGGAGATATTAATGTTTATTTAGTTTAAATAAACATTAATGTTTTGAGCTTATATTATTAAGTTATAATATAATATTATAACTTAAGTAAGGGTCCAAGTATCATTAAAGGGGACCATTTAATTAATTAATTGTGGCTCTTTTACCAAGGTGAAATATTAAATGACAAAGTGAAAATATGATATCATTAAATGTCATTTAATATCATTAATTGATTTAATGCCTTATTGGAGAAAATCGAACCTTCATGGGAAATATGTATAAGGCTTTTGAAAAGAAGAGAAGGGGGATTGATCATTGTTATTTTTGATGAGAAGACTTGTCTCTTGGCTTTGGAGAAGAAGTTGGGGTTTCTGCAGCTTGTCCAGAGTATCAGCATTGGAGAACGTGAAGACTTCATTGCATCAACAATCTGAGGGTGTGAGATATTCATCTGAAGTTGCTCCTAGGGTTGGCTTCATCCAAAAGTTGACATTGTGCTGATTGGAGATTTATTTTCAGATTTATTGGCATAGCTGAGGGCATATGTATATGGCAGACTGAGAACATCATACAAAGGGTTTATTTGCTGCTACAGTGTCGCACTACAGTACCTTGCCAATTTTGTGGTCTTTGTGGAGACCAAATTGGGGATGTTTGTTCAGATTTATGATGAAGATTGAATAAGGAGTCTTTGGCTGCTTCTTCTACATTCTGCAAACCCTTGTAGCCGCCTTCATCACCTACAGATTGGGGTCGATTGATATTCCAGGTGACATTCAACATTGATCAGCCACTTAGCTTTCATGCCAACTGTTTGCTTAAATGCCTAATGGCTGTAGGTGTACTTTGGGATGCATGACAAGTGTTTGTCTTAATGTCTACTAGCTGTACTAGTTAATTTCAGTCATTCCATGTGTGTGTAAGGTCTAAAACAGCTAGTATATCATTTCTATAACAACTTTGCATTGTTAGAAGCTTTCCATAACTTCATTTGCAGCCTACAAACCCAAAGAAGACAAATAAAGAATTCACTACAGCGGCTTCAAAGATTGTATGCCAAGTGTTTGACAATATTCATTGGGGTTCAAATAAGCGAAATAGGGTCAGATTAGCCAAGGGATAGTACAAACTCGTCCATTTTCAATCATCCAATTTTATTTTTCTATTAGGGGCATAGCCCCTAAACCCTCTTCTGGCCCGTGGGGAAACAAAATGTCGTTTCCTTGCAACCCTTATATCATTGGTTTTTTGTCATATCTATCACCTTGCACAACTTATCATTGCTGCCCCTCAAACCCATTAGCGTGTCCACTCCCAAACCCCCACTAGTTATTTAGTATGAATTATGAAATTTCAAATATTAAGTGTTTGAACTTTGAAGATTATATGACATGTGTAATGTTTGAATCATGACAAATTGATATTCAAATTAGGATTTTATGTTCTCCAAATGCATTAATTTCTTTTTGTTTTTTTGTAAAAATACGGGTTTTTTTTGCCGAGCACTAGCTGAGTTTTTTTTTGATTCTGTGCTGAGTCCTGAATCTGAGTCTTATTTTGGGCTGCCGAGTCCACACCGAGTCTGAGTCTTAGAACTATGGATTAAAGCAATGATTTTCTGATATATTTTCAATAATTTAATCAAACCGTATAACCAAAATTAAATGACCACCACAAAGTTCCTAAATGGATTCAGAAGAGACTTAAATATTGGTTATGCAGGGGCACCCTGGGGTATTTTAGTTCCTGCTCTTCACAGTGTGTTAGATGTTGTGTATTTGGTTTGCAGTGTGCATTTTGAATATTAGTTTGCAGTTTTGATCGTGTGATAGGGAGGCTGGCCAATTTACAATGTTAGCACAAAGGCCATTGGTTGTGTCATTAGTGCAGCATGAGGCACATAGGATGAACTAGACTCTTGCCTAAGTTAAAGACAAAGTGAATCCTAGCAGAGCCACACAGAGCTGAGTGTGTCATCACAGTGCCACATGTTATTGTGGAAGCTTGGGAAAGCCATGTAGGATTGAGCGGGCTCTTTTTATAGTGGATATGTCAAGGACCCATTCTCTGGCCGATAGGTGGAAAGCGACACACACTCATTTGTTGGTTATGTCAGACTCTCTCGAATGGTCCTAAGTGTTGGATTGGCATTTAGAGGCATATATAAACAACAGGGTATCTCCAGAACTGCATGTTGGAAGCTGAAGCATCAAGTTTCTTGAAGTTTTGATTATACACATGTTGTGTGGCAAGGACCCTTTTAGTTCCCTCATTTGTTGGGAAGATAATTAATCACCATATCAGCATAAAAGGGGAAATTTCCTTCTATATGACACTTAGTTGAAGTCTTAGCTGAAGTGCCACAGACATATTCTTGTAGTTGGAGCTGAGAGTGAGAACAAAGTGTTCAAAGGCATAGCTAAGCTTGTTATAGAGGGTATATTGTACCGCAAAGAATCTTTGTAAGTAGGCTTAATATTCATTGGGTTGGGTAACATTGTTTCATACTATTTTGGGGCGGTTCAAATAATATAGATTGGGTGTTTTGCTGATTCTTCTTTGCCCTTCCTTGTTCTTGTGCTTTTGTTGTGTAACTCTCAGCAACTGTTAGCTGGTTGTTCATTTGACTCATTACCCACTTGTGTTTTTGCATCAATGGGTCCTCATCCATGTTGCTTTTATCTAATTGGACCTACCTGGCATACAATATAATATAACAGGTTATCTATACAAGGAGCTCATATTTGCAATCTAATATGTGTTTCATCTTGACGATGGATCATATATTGTAATTGAAAAAAATCATGGTTAAAAAGTTCTCACTCGTCTTTTCTAGAAGCACGATTTCCTAAATTATGGATGGTTGGAGCTTCAAATCTCTTTGTATGTTTACTCGTTTGCAAGATTGTTTCTATGATGGTTTAATTTTTTAATACTATTTAGAAGTGTATGGAAGCTGAGGTGCCAAGTTTCTTGAAGTTTCAGTTCTTGAATGTGTAGGTCTAGGGAGAGCTTTTTAGCAATTGTCTAACTTTGTATGTGTTTTAATGTTGTATTTTGTTATGAAGTACTAAAATTTGCAAGGAATCTGATGTAAATAGCAGCAACAAATTGGTATTTTAAGCCCCTCCTTAGTGCACCGAACACAATATTTGGCAAGATTACCCTCTAGCACTCTAGGAATTCTTGCCAAAAAGGTATATTTGAGGGCTATAGAGGTTGAAGTTAGGAGATTGTATATACTTTTCTCTATAGTTATCTTACCTTACTATTATTCTCCCTCTTTCTTCTTTCAATGATATGTTTTTGCATGCAAAATTGATGTAGGGGGATCGTGGTATTGAATGGGCAAACATTTCTATGTTATGCCATTAGATAGACTGAAGACCTTTCACATGCCATTTCTTTCAATGCCACTCTACTCACCCATACCACCCTAGTTTCACATACATCTATCTATCTTCCATGTATCTTCAAGTATCAAAGTTCCTAGACTCGGACTCGTCAAGGCCGACTCGACTTGTGACTTGGCAAAATTAAAAAACCCTTGAAATTTAGAGATTTTTAACTATTTAAAACTTGTTTCATGCACCCATTATTGAATAAAGCTTAAAGACACTATAACATCATCAAATAGAAGCTAATTTGATCACATACATAAACATACATCCATCACATGTGTAGAAATGTAAATTGTAGCTGAAGGAAATAGAAAACATAGATATATAGATTTATAAATGTTGTCAAATGTATATAAAATCCACGACATTAAATGTTCCCAAACATATATGTAACTGTAAACAAAAACAAGTCTATGGCTCAAGCTCTAGCTCATCCTTAGCCTCAGCCCAAGAGTAGTCTGTCTGCCTCCTACAAAGGCATTTAAGGTAGGTTCTGGATGATTGAGTAGCCATAGTCTCCGTCTGTGAGGTGCCACAATAATCAACATCAGTTATGCTTGTGCCAAATCGTGTTCTATCCTCCTCTGCCATAGCCACAGCCTCAGCCTCTCTGTCTACCTAGTCAACCCACCCATGGTCCTCCTCAGTGAAGACGGGATCGGTAGACTCAATGATCCACTTAGACTCTAGATCGATCTCCGCTAGAGTGATCGGAGAGGAGTCAGTGTCCAAAATTTGTCTGGTCCTAAGACGGAGGTTGTAATGAACAAAAGCAAGATCATTCAACCTCTGCGCAGACAATCTATTACGCCTCTTCGAGTGGATGTGCTTGAACATGGACCAATTGCGCTCACATCCAGAAGCACTGCATGGCTGACTCAAAATATGGATGGCAATTTTTTGAAGGTTCGGGGTTGAGGGCCCAAACATTTGCCACCATCTATCTGAAATAACGAAAAGAAAAAAAAATCAATCTCATTTCCAACTTTAAGGCTAGATTATAAAATCAAAAATTAAAATGCATAAGCCATGAACTTAAGAATCTTAAGTTTACATATATTTCTACGTGGCTGCAATTGTGTCCGAGCCTCTATGCACATGCTGCTTGCGAAGATTGCCCCTTCTTGATTATTATATTTATCCAGTTGGAGCGTTGTACTTGAGGCTATGCCATCAGTACACAACTTCTGTACCATTGTATACAGGCCACTAAGAACCTCCTCATCCGCCGTGAAGTCATCACGGGATCGAAATGCCGGATTGAGGTAATAGGCTGCTGCATGGATGGGTTTGTGAAGCTGGTTCTGCCATCTCCTATCAATAATCTCCCAAAAGGGGCCATACTTATCCTCGTCTCCTGCATATATGGATCTAATGGCCTCCTTGGCCCTATCCATACCCTCATAAATATAGCCCATAGAGGGCTTCTCCCCATCAACAACTTGTAGGAGAACTATGAGGGGCTCAGTGACCTACACATAATGTTAAACAAAAACAATTAAGTCACAAATTAAATAAAAAAAAGCAAAATTGCAAAGGTAAATTGTTAATAAATCAAAAGTAAATTACAAAATGTTAAATTGTAATAAATTTACCTGCACGATTTCTCCACAAGGGGTCCCAAAACTTGGCTCATAAAAAAGCAATTTACCACATCTATCCCTGTAGTGGTTGTAGCATAGGATGAGGAAGTCCACTCCTCACCAACAAACATACACCTCAAAGCCGCCTTTGATTTCATCAAGGATTTCAGTGTGAGGAAGTTTGAGGCAAACCTCGTGTTACCAGGACGAGCCAACTCGTTTTGTCCCGTGTATTGCCTCATAATGCTAAGGACCAATGCATGATTTTAGATAAACTTGCTAATATTTTTGGCCCTTTCAACTATTGATTTCACCCATTCAAGCTTACCAATATCCTCCAACATGAGGTCAAGGCAATGGGCCACACATGGAGACCAAATTTTTTTTGGGTGCCTCTCCATCAAAAGTTTACCTGCAGCAATTTTAAATTAATTAGAAATTTTGATGTGTTAAGAAAATTTTAAATAATCATAGATGCCTCTCCATCAAGACTTGAAAAGTTCAAAGTTTACTTGCAGCAACATAACTTGCCGCATTATCTGTCACCACCTGCACCACATTTTCTTCCCCCACCTCTTGTATGACTTCCTCAATAGCCTCACATAAGTATGTGGCATTTTTCACATGTGAGGAAGCATCAATAGACTTAAAGAACATGGTGGATCCTGAAAATAGAGCAAAATAATTATCAATTATCATGTATCAATCAAGTTTCAACAAATCAAAATTTAATTTATTCAATGCATTTAGGGAAGTAGAAATTAGAATGATCAATCACCTCTGCAGGAAACAAGAAAATTTAAGAGTGTTCTATTCCTCCTATCCGTCCAACCATCTGTCATGATGGTGCAACCCCTTTGGCTCCAAGACTGTCGGTGGTCCTCTAGCTCAACTTTCATATCCTCAACCATTTCTAACAAGAGGGGGCCACTTAACTCAGCATTAGTAGGGGCTTTAAACCCTACACCACAAATGGTTATGGCATCTACCATGCCTCACTAATAAGGAGACCTATCACAAATAGATTATGATTAGACAAAGTAGAGTTCAATTTCAAACTATAAATTTACTTTTAAACTTAAAGCAATCAAATAAAAAAGAATTACCTGGCTGCAATAAATGGAATGTTGCAAAAGTACCAAAACTTGCAAATTTGTTTTCTTGCAGCATCATGAACCTCCTTGTTCTAACCCATGCTCTCAAGTGAGGGTTGTGCCCCAGGAGTACTGCGTGGCACAAAATAACTATCCAACTTGGATTTCTGGACTCTAGGGCGAAAGGTAATAGTGCCACTAGCAGGAGTAGAAGTAGAAGCACTAGCACTAGCAAAAGCACAAGGATGAAAGGGAGGCATGTGGTGCAGGAGCACCCTTCCAAACTCTTTCTCTTTCTTTGTTTTGTTGGTGTTATGCTTCTTATGAAGCCATTGTACATGAATAAGAGCTGTGAGCTCATGTGTGCCAGACTAGGTCCTAGTTAGGGTCTTAGTGGAGATCTTAGGGGTCATGAGTCAAGATTGGGATTTTCTTGAAAATGGAGGGTGTGTGTGTCCTTGAAGTGTTTAGGTGGTGTCCTTAGGTTGGCCCAATGTTGGTCTAGGAGTCATAAAAAGCAACATAGGGAAAGTTGCTCAAAAGTTGCAAAAGTTGCACGACAACTTTTAAAAGTTGTCAAGCAACTTTTCCACCATGATGTCAAGTTCTTTAGGTTAGCATGGAAAACCCTAGTTTGGGCACACAGACCGAGGCAAAGGTAGTATAAGTACTTGCAAACCCTAAATTCATGAGTTGGATGTCAGACATAGTACGGCCCTAGCAAAGAGATCAGACTGAGACTGTAAAACTGTTACCAGTCAGTTTGAATGAAGAAAACAAGCAAGTTAATGGATTGAGAAACGTCCAAATCTGTGTGGAATGTTTGTCATGGTGTAAATACTTTCATTTCAAGCAATTAATTTAGGTTTTTACTTGCAGAGTGAGTGTGTTTGTAAATAGTTTGTAAACTGTCTTCTTACTGTCCAGTTTTGGACAGGATTGTGTAAATGAAGTCTTAACTCCATTCCCTGTTGTGGAACCACCATGAAACCATGGGGAATGAGAGTGAAGACCTTGTACCATATTGCAAAACAAGCAGGGCCCTTGAAAATGCAGGAAGGCCAAGCAAAGACCTACTCCTAGGCGAGACTGGACAGTGCCCGGTTAGGAGGGGCTAGATTGCAGAGGTCTTGGAGAGCAAGGTTGGACAGAGGAGAGTACATCCTTTGGAGGAAGTACAGAGGAGTGTTAGAAGCATCATTGGTGTGAAGGAGGAGCCTCCACCAATCCAAACAAGGTGGCTAACACACAAAACCTTCATTGTGACCAGGCAGACCACAAAACCCTCACAAAACCCTTAAAAACCCCAAAAATTCGCTCTAGGCACTGTACGGCCACTTGGAGGCCCAAAACCTAGGAAATCCTTGAGCCCTTGCCAATTGATTGGCAGTCCATTTTGGGAGTTTGGGTTGTGTATGCATCATTTGTGAGAGAAAGCCCTAAAGGACCGGGTAGGAGGCCTAATTGGTCCTAATCCTTGTAGCCCTGTTTTGCAAGCAAAAACACAAAACAGTGAAATCGGTAGAAAGGATGAAGGTAGCAACTTCTTGGGGGCACATGGAGGGATGTAAAACATGGTTTGAGACCTGATTTAACCTTGCTAAGACCTTGGAAAGTGTGAAGCAAACCTTAGCCCTTATTAGCCATAGTAAGGGGTTTGAGTCTCATGAGTAGGTGAGACCTTAGGAGCAGCAAAGCAACTCATTGGTGGGTGGATTGGGCAAGGTCAGGGGATTCCTCAAGCAAAGGAAGTCCTAGAGACCCTAGGGTGTGAGGGGAACACCAAGTGATCCAGGAAAGGATCCAAGAGCATAGACTAGGCTAGTCTATCCCAAACCCCATCCCATCAGCATGGAAGAACCCTCTCCAACACAACCTGCGGATGTGGATGCGGATGCGGATGTGGGTGCATGGGAGCCAATAGCACTTAACTCTTCCAATTGCCTCTTCTTAGTTAACTTTTCTTGTTCATGTGTTTCTAATTGGACATAACATAAACGTTTCGCCTCAACAGTTTGTAATTTACATACCTCAATATCAAGGCCAGGTATGCCGGCAATATGGTATTTAAATCTATTGATGACGCCGAAATTAATTTCTTTACAAAAAAAACATTTTGTTTGATTTTTTTGTCTGCCAGGAAACTCTTCAATATATTTCCAAGCCTCATTCGTTTTAGGCATTGTGAAAAATGAATGTTTTTAAAATGTGAAGGCTGCTGCAATAAGAAAATTTTATAAAGTTATAAACTAATAGAAAAAATCAGCAAACCCTACTTTTTTTTAAGAAAAAATTGTAAATACATGTTTACAATTTTTTTCTAAAAAAATGCAGGGTTTGCACTTTGCTATTATTCTGCTTCTCTCATTGAAGTTAAACTAAAAATATAAAAACATTCAAGATTTGGAAAGTTAACTATTAAACTAAAAAAATTTAATGAACAAATGAAAAAAATCTATTAACATACCAAAAAAAAACCAACAAAATCTGCAAAGTTTAACACTTACTTCTTTCAAATGAGTTGAGAAGTCTTGCTATGGACTCCTTGATGCTCTCAATGCAAGCCTATGGCCTCCCCAATGTGATTTGTGGTCTCCTTGATGCTCTTCTTCCTTGCTGGTTGCAAACCTATGGCCTCTTGTTTTCCTTCCTCTCTCTCATTTTTCCTCTCTTCTTCTCACACCTAGCAATTAGAAAATCTTTTAGGGTTAAATGAAAAAGAAATTAAAAAAAAACATGTCAAAAAGCTTTTGTTTTTTTTTGTTTTTGCAAGTCAAAATTTTTACATGCTGCAGCATGAGTCTTGGAGCTTGGACTCGGCGAGAAAACTCGTCGAGTCCGAGTCCCGAGTTGGCAAAACTCGCCGAGCTTTGCTCAACTCACCAACTCAGCAAACTCGCCTGACTCACGCAAGTTTGGGAACTTTGTCAAGTATATAGGGAGGTGATGTATATCATAAGGCCCTGCATATCATAAGGTTGGGTATATTGAGAGGATTGTTCTTTTGCATTTCACTTTTCCATGTACCTTTGGGTATATGTGGAGATGTGGTATATTGGGCAAGTTGATGTTGGAAATCTAGGTATATTCAATTGTGGGAGTTATAATGTTGGAGTCTTATAACTCTTGCCTTTCAATATGAAAGGCTAAATTCATATTTTTTTGCAAATTTTCTCATCATGTTGCATGAAAGACTTTGCATAGACATGAAACATCAGGTTCAGGTACAAACAAGGCAAAATGCATTTTTTGAGGGCTTGATAGCAAGCATATATTGTTTCAAGTGGCATATGCCAAAAAGTTAGGGCATGATGTAGCTCATTGTAAAGAAGTCCCTATGGATGTCACACATTAGGTGCAATGGCTCTCAAGGCATGTTCAAATAATAAGTTAAAAAGGCAAGAACAAGGATACAAGTGAGTTCAAATTCTTCAAGTGGTAGGGTTGGCCCTTTGGATGAGAAGAAATCACAATAGTTGTTCGTGAGGGACTCTCAATTGGCACCTAGCTCTCTAACACACAACTCAAACTCAAAGTAGAGGAAACATTGATGCCTTATTTACACCTCATACTTTGCCAAGATCACAACCCACTTGAAAGAATATAGGATGGAGGTGAAAGGAAACCAGGTAGCGGCATACAACTTCCTACATTGAACTATCAGGAGAGTGAATGCAAAAATTACTAAACCCTTTAACAATTACAGATTCAGATGCACATCTAATTAAACATTAATAGATATTCAAAACAGAATAAACACATAACACAACATATACGTGGGAAAACCCTTTTAGGAAAAAACCCACACTCCAATTGTATTATCAGCAACAACAGTTACAATACAATGCACATAGCCAATTCTCTTCAAGAGTCTTCACACTATTACAGGATTCAAGCGTAATTCCGGCAGCATAACGATGTCTCACAAAATCTTCAACCTCTCATACAAAATAAGCCAAGGCATCACATATTTATAGAGCTCAACACAAAGTAGTAGGCTTCCATGGTTTCCAAAACCAACTTCAAAGCTTAGAGGTAAGTCATGTCATAAACAATACAATTACCATTATCATGACATGTTGCACATAGCAACCTTCCAAAGCACTAACACCTATCTCATCCAAAATGGTTATCTTGCCCAGTGTAATGCAAGTTCAACATAGCAACTCCCATAACTAGGAATATGCACTTTCCTTACCTCACACCACTTGTCAAAAGTGATCTCCACCATAAATATTAACTGCTCAAATACAACTCCAATCCATAATAGAAAACACAAGCCAAGACTCTTTAGTCAACATAAGAAATTGCCAAATCAATTTCCAGTCCAAACTGGAAAATATACGACAACACCTTCCCAAAATGTAGAATCTTCCAAGTGGACACCAATTTCCTAAAAAACAAGATTATGCCATCTCATCACTGCCATGTAGGATGCCACCTCACCAAGAGGACCCACAAAGTGAATGGCAACTTAGGAAATTAACAAATTAGAATACATCAATTATTAAATAACCAATGTTAGGACTCCAAGGTTGAGACACCTAATCCCAACAGGAGGAAGATTGCCCATGAACAAGCAAAGTAGGCCATTGGAAATTTTTGGTACTATTTTAGCCTATCGTTCAAGTTTATTGAGTCTCCATATTGACAAGGTATGTGTTGTGACCATTTCACACATCGCCCCATCGCAAATGGGGACCCCCTCTTTTTGCTTGTTTTTCGCTTGTTTTCGCTTTCGTTTTTAGGGTTTTGTTAGTCAGTTAGTTGTCTGGATTTAGGGCTAAGCCTTAGGGTTTTAAGTTTTGCCTTTTCAAGCCAAAATCCAGTCATTTTTGAGAGCTTTTGAGCTTCTTTTCTAGAATGCAAATTTTTGAATGCAATGATTTCGCCAAAATGGTCTAATTTTCAATTGGAATGTTCATGCAGAGCTTAAACTTGTCTAAATGATGACCGTCAATGTGAATTTTTGTCTGACTGAATATTTTGACCAAATTTTGACTTTTTTTTGAAGTTTGATCCTGAGCATTGGAATTGATTTGTTTTCGCCTCGTGAAGTGTTAAAATGTGAAAAATCTTGTTATTTTGGCCTGTAGGAGCAAAATCGCTCCTGTCCCTCAGTGAAGGACGGGAGCTCATTTTCAGATATCTCATCATTCTTGCAGAGTCCGGACAAATTTTACGTTTGAAGTGATAGAGAACGACAAGATCTTTCATTTGAATATAAATTGAAGATTTTCATGAGCGCAGAAAGGCCTCCAGGAGGAAAATCGCTCCTGTCCCTCAGTGAAGGACCGGAGCTACGATTCAAATTTCGCCTTGTCCTTGCAAGATTTTGAAAACTTAATGATTTGAGGACGTCCGAAGGAAGATACTTTGCCAAATGAATATAATTTGAGATGCAAAAAACGAAGGAAAATGACCTATATTGACTAAATCGCTCCTGTCCCTCTCCAAGGGACTAGGGCGAGGTACCTTGTAGCTCCTGTCCCTCTCCCAGGGACCAGAGCGATTTCCTTCATTTTGCAAAATCCAGACAAGGGTCGAGGCAAGTTTACGTTCAAAAACAAAGGAGAACATGAGATGAGCACATTGAATATAAATTGAAGATTTTTGGGACGTCCATACCACTGTTAAATGCCTAGTTCGCTCCTGTCCCTCAGGAAGGGACCAGAGCGATTTTTGATATAACTGCCTTTTTTGCAAAATTACAAACAATGTCAAGGCATGGGCGGATAGAGTAAAGAAGGACGAATCCGTTGAATATAAACTTAGCGCATGGCAAAGTGAGATGAAAGCCACAAGGGAAGGATCGCTCCTGTCCCTCTCCAAGAGACCAGGGCGATACAAGGGTGATGATGCGTCCCTCCAAAGTTCAAGGTCGTCCCTCCAAGGTTCAAGGCCGATCCAAGTCAGGACGAAGGATGGCGAGGACATTTCAAGGCATTTCCATCAAGCGCAACGTTGCAAAGGTCATCACATGGAAGGATTTGCACTCTAAAGACCTAGATCGCTCCTGTCCCTCTACAAGGGACCAGAGCGATATCTACATAATGGCGTAAATTTCAAAAGGCAAACAAGTTTCAAGTTACCAAGAGGGTCGAAAGGACATCATTCCACGCATTGAAGATAATTGTAAGTTGAAATAAACAAGAACAAGCTCATTATGATGAACTTCGCTCCTGTCCCTCAGGAAGGGACTAGAGCGATATTGATATATTAGATTAATCCATGCAAGATTTACGTAAAGACAAAGATACACAAGGTTACATATGCTCCAGGACATCGTTTGAAGATAGTTTGCAAGAGTTTTAAACGTCCAAACATTGCTAATCGAGTTAAAAGTCTCCCATCGCTCCTGTCCTTTGGACAAGGACCAAGGCGATACTATTAAAACACTCCCGTTCCTTCAAAGATCAAGGCGAGGCGAGGTTAGGAAGTGCGAAGGACGACATTTGGAGGACATTGCAAAGAGGATCGAAGTTTAAAAGTCACCAAGATCAAGGAGAAATAATGGATCGCTCCTGTCCCTCTCCAAGGGACAAGGGCGATGGTCCCTTTAATGCATCCAAACACATGATAAAAGCGAATGGGAATAAGCGCAAAGGACACAAGCAATGATATTTCGAAGGTCAAAGATACAAGGTGAACGTGAAAACATGGAGATCGCTCCTGTCCCTCTCCAAGGGACAAGGGCGATGTTAGACAAAACACATGATATTCTTTGAAAATCAAGGACGCACAGGGTTTTAAATAACATTCAAAAGATGATGCAAGGAAAGGATCGTACCAAAATGAAGAATTTCAAGCAAAAACATGGAGATCGCTCCTGTCCCTCTCCAAGGGACCAGGGCGATAATGGTCATGGGATGCATTTGCTCGCACAAGAAAAGAAATCCAAGTTCGAAGGACCACCAGATGATCGATTTGGGACGTGGAAATGAAGGAGTTGAACGTTGAAAACGCAAGAATCTAGATCAAAATTATGGATCGCTCCTGTCCCTCTCCAAGGGACCAGAGCGATGAGGTACGTCCCTTTATTTTCCAGTTTTGGCGCCAAATTAAACAATTCGAATTTACTTTAAATGCTAAATCAATTTAAAAATTAAAAATCCATTTTTTATTGGCATTTAATGTGGCGTTAAACATCTATTAATTATTTTTGCCTTATTTAAAAATCGAAATTTGCAATTTAAAAAACGCAAGGCATTAAATAATTAATTATTTAATTAATAAAAAATCGATTTTAAGCGCTCATATATGGAGGTCGGCCTTGTTATGTCATTGCAAATCATTTAAAAAATGGTTTTATTTTTATTAAGTCGGCCTAAGGGGTAAAGGATGCAAGCGCTATATAAGGGGGGTAGAATTATCATTTTCTACATCATTATTTTACCTTCTTTCATGCGAGTTGACAAGAGGCGAATATAGTGCGAGTTTCATTTATCCAAGGTGGCGAAGACATTCCAAAGGTGGTGCGATTTCAATTGAAGACCAAGGGTGGCGCGCTTAGACATTCCAAAGGTGGTGCGACTTCAAACTAAGGTGGCGCTTAGACATTCCCAAGGTGGTGTGAGGCGTCCGAGGTGTGTTTGAAGGGGTGCGAATTGCATTGAAGATCAAAGGTAGAGCGAATTTGAAGATCCATCCAAGACCACGCCTAAGGTGAATTTGCTAAGGACTTGGTGTTTTATTTGTGCGAATTTGAAGATCACATTCTCTCCAGAGGTGGCGAAATCAAGTTTGAGGGGATCATATTGAAGATTATCTTCATACCTCAATTTTGCCTAGGCAAATTTTGTTTTTTGCATTCTAGAGTTAGCTCCCTATCGAGGTATGGCGATTTAATTATTATTGTTTTATTCATTCATCGTCATATTTCAAATTTTGAATTGTAAATCTCTTAGCTCAATCGTTGTATTTTAGGAAATGATAACTCTAGGGACTTATCATGAGGTTTCCTAAAATCTATCTCTCTTATTTACGTTATTTATTGCAAAATCTATTTCTTATAATGAAATGTTGTGTAGGTATGGCGACCCCAAAGGCGGGAGCATCCACCAGTCGCTCGGCTCTCATGAAAGAAGATCAGAAGACCGAAGAAGTGGAGACCAAGATCGTGCCCAAGTGGAGCAACATTGGAGATACAAACTTGGGAAACTTTAGCACGAAGAAGTTCCGAGAGGTCCCTTACATCGGCAAGCCATCACCTGTCGCCCGGAGAATAATAGAGAGTGGCATTATCAAGGCGGCCGGTTTTCCTCCAGCTATTCAGTGCCACGAGTTGATGATCGAGTGTGCCCGTCATTACAATCCACAGTCCAGGACAATTGTGTCCAATGAGGGAAACACTTTGGCGTACCTTTCAGAGGAGGCCATAAGTGAAGCCTTCCATCTTCCAGAGCACAGGGACATGATATACAAGAGCATTGAAGGAGCCAGATCAGTGTACGATGATGATCCAGATGCTTGCCTAAGCATAATCAACAAGAACTGGCTACTTAAGAGTCGTCCCCGTTTGAGCAAAGTACCGAACACACCACATCGGATTGATTTCCAAGAGGAGTACAGAGATTTGATCACCATGCTCAACAGAGTTACAGGAGCACCTCATGCCTTCTATTTTGAGAAATGGATGTTTTATTTCATCCAGGTGATTGTTCAAGGAAAGGGTACAATACATTGGGCTAGAATAATTAGCCATTGCTTGGACGTACAGTTGAGAAGACTCAGGGCTACTAAGTCCTTCCACATGAGTTCATACGTCATCTATGCCTTAATCAGGAGCGTTGAGTACGCAGGACTACCTCACAGAGGAGTGATTGGAAGAGGACCCGGCGAGGTCAGAGTTTGTGAATCCTATACCTACTTGCATCATCCACCAGGGAAGAACTACAAGTTAATCAATGATACTTTCACGATGAACATCACCAGGACGTTGCAAGGAGGGATTCACAACAGATTATCTCAGGATGCCCAGGAATTAATCAAGAGGTACGGTACTTGGTTCATTCAGTTTCCCAAGTTCACTTACATTAGAGTGTATGGATGTCCTTTACCTCCATACATGTTGCCAAGGTACCCGACAGATAGAATTGTGTTACTTGAAGTAACAAGGCAGTTGGCAGCATATGTGAAGGCATTCAGACACAGACATCAGAATGGAGTTCAGGTACCTATTATTTTGGGTAATTCAGTTGAGGTATGTCCCAATGTCTCAGCCATGGATGACGCAGAGAGGGAGTTAGCCTTGTATCCTTTTTCATCTTTTGCTTGGAGGAATAGTTTTGATCCTCATGGACATTTAGAGGAGACAGTCGGTAGAAGATTTAGACATGAGTACCAAATTGAAGATTTTATGATGAATCTCCTAGATGATCTTGAAGTGAAACGCAAGATACATTCTAGATTGCCTTTGGATTTCATCAGGAAATGTAAGATTTACAGAGTGGCCGACCAAGCTCAGGACAACGGCAGGCACATCCAATCTTCATATGATAGAGAAAGCAAAACAATAAGTTTGGATTGGAATGAGCCCGAAGCCGTGGATTTAGACGATTTGATGGCACCAGTCTTGTCTTGTACTCGCAGATGGGTAGACGTTCAACATCAGAAGTTGAGAGAACAAGGCATAGCCATGTCTTTTACTTTGGAAGAAAAGCCAGCCGAAGGTGGAGCCAGTGTTAGTGAAGGCAATCCTAATCCTAGGAATTCAGGAGAAGGTAACCTTCGATGTGCCAGTGAGAGCAATCTCCATCCGAGAGGTTCAAAGAGAAAGGAAAGATCAGAAAAGAAAGAGCCTTCCAAGAAAAAGCAAGGTGCTAACAAAGATCAAACACCAGGTACTTCTTCCAGGCCAGAAGATAGAACAGTTCGAATGGAAGAATCCATGGAATCGATGGTACAGAATGACAGACAGGAGGAAGAACAGGCACAGCATGTTTCATCCGATGGATCTCTCCAAGACTATGATTTAGATAATGATAATGAAGTAACATCTCCTCCCAGACAAGAAGAAGTAGTACACAAAGAAATTCAAGTTCAAGAGACAAGATCAAATATCCCAGATTGGTTGAAGGAAAGATTGACTAAGGTGATCGTAATTGAGGACGAGGACAGTGCAATCGATTTAGAGAGCCTTGTTGGACGCTCACATATGACAACAGAGAAGAAGAAGGCTACAAAGATGTCCAAGATGATTCGAGATGAGACTGGATCTAGAAAACTGCAGATAGCTACACCGGCAGCAGACAAATATGAGGGTGAGATCCTAGCAGAACACTATCATATACAGACTATTGAGTTAGGACCATCCACAGCAGAGCAGACTTTAGATGATGCCACCGACACATTTGAGGCATTGAAGGATAAGTTTAGAGAAGAAGTAGAAAAGAATAGAAAGCTCGAGAGAGAGGTCGGTGCATGGAGGACATATTTCAGTCACATCAATGAACCTTTGGGACGTCAGGATCCAGTTAGATCACCATTGCAGGCATTGCCCCTTCAATCAATTAATGAAGCAGAAAGATTCAGGAATATGGTTCAGCGTACATGTAATTGGATGGATAGATCTCACACGGTGGCCATTGAGTTTATTACAAGGATGTCGAAGATCACCCATCAGGCTATCCAAGTTCTTGAGATAATCCACAGATTGATGGCAACAGTAGCTGCATTTGCCCATACCAAGGACGTTGTCATCCCTGTCTTGAAAGTTATAAGACATACATCTAGAAGAATTTTAGCACAAGAGAGGATCTTAGAAGGTGATTCTCACAGTTTGTTTCAGTGGTCAACCTTACTCCATATAAAGAGTGTTCTCTTTGAGGACATCAGTGTTAGATGTGGTCAAGTTGAGGAGGTGATCAATCCGATCCAGGACAGAGTATTTGAGGTACTTCGTACCATTCTTGGCAGAAGGATCGAGGTCGAGACAGATGTGGATTTACAAGAGTTTGAGGATAGAATCACTATCATCTTTCGCAAGGACGCAGATGTTACAGATGAGCAGTATGATCAAATGTATGCCACCATGCTCCTGATTGATAGAACAAAGGAACTTGAACCTACTTGGGACGCAGCTCTTCTAGATGCATTTGATCAGGTTATCCACTTAGAAGAGAGTATCAAGAATCTTCCCGAGATTCCAATCACAGAAATCGAAGGAATCGTGACGAAATTCATTGCATATGCTAAGAAGGAAAATTGGAAAGGGAATAAGATTCTAGATGAAAGGTTGTTACAGATGACATGACATCTTATTTCTCATTGGTTGATACCTCCTAGATTTTTGTGCCAAATTTAATATTTGGCTATGTATTTAATATTGTTCAGTAAAAAGGAGGTCATTTGTAACAAACCCTAATTAGGGTTTGGGTGTCATGATCTTGTCCGTTGATTTGCTTTAGATCTGGACCTTTCATTGTAATTGGGGATGCTATTTATACCCCCATTTTTCATTTCATTTGTAATAGTCAGTTAATAGAGAATAGAGTTAAGAGTGAAATAGAGAGATTAGAATTGTAAGCAATTTTTATTTTGTAGCAAGATTGAGTCTTGAAGAGAGAAGTTCAAGCAATTGTTGTATATGATGACTTGGAAATCAATAAAATATTGAAGTTATGGTGTTTTGTTGCAAGTTTCTTGAGTTATCTTCATGGTTGTTGGATGTACTTGAATCACGCTCAATCAAAGTAGTTTGTTAATTAGAAAGACTAAGTGTGAGATTTGATATTTGGTAGGATTCGCAATCCAAACCACTAGCTTCTTGCTGATTGTAGGAATGCCTTGCGTGGTCGACTGGAAAACACTTTGAGTCCTTAACCTTCAAGCATTTTCGCATCTAGGATATGTACCTTCGTAGTAGTGTCCTTGGTCTTTGATGCATTGAACACCATTATTACCTTAGAAGATCGCACTAATTTCAGTTGAGTTGTTGTCTTATGGCGAAATTGAAATTGGTTGAGTCTTGCCAAATCTCATTCATGCTAAGTCGTTCCTAGGGTTAGGCTAGATTAGATTTACTTAAACCCTGTCCCTTTTCCGTTTTTTTGAAAGTTCCTTTTAGATTAGTGAAATCTTCGAACCATTGAATCCGTAAGAAGCCTTGAAGGAAACAGCAAATCACATCATACCACTAAAAGCTTGTCCACACGTGGAGACCCCACTAAAAGAACCTTGGAGTCCATCTAACTGATCCTTTTGCAGATCTTCAGCAGTTAGAGACTATTTTCTCAAGAGAGGATAAGATGCCTGTCGGTATTTTATTCTGTGTATGATTGTGTACAAAATACACGTCAACAGTATGGCAGATGCCATTGCAATTGTAGATCTTGGTTTCAAAGCTGCATCATATGAGGCAATGAGGATTGATATGGTGAATGATATAGCAAAAGACATTACCAATGCTCCCAAACATCAAGTAGAGCAAGCAAAAACTAGACACACTATAATTGTAGACAAGTGGATGAATAAGAGGATCCAAATTCTCATCAACTTCCTTATTTTGTGCAATCTTGGCATGATCTTTTTGCAATTCATGGATGCATCAAATAGGGTCAAATCCATGGGTGGATTGTTTAAAATATTTGATGAGGTGATCATAGATGTATGACCACAAAATGTGATTCAATTTATTGTAGACATGTTGCTTGTGTTGTTACCAGGAGACTTTTGATTGACAAGTATCCCTTTATGTTATTTAGCATGTACATAGCATACTATCTTGATCGAACCCTAGAGGACATTATAAAACTTGAATGGGTTGAGAAGGTATTGCAAAAGGCCCACACTATTACCAAGTTCATCTACAATCACATAGGGGTGTTGCAAAGATGCACATCTTCATAGAGGGCAAGGAATACTTCGACCAGGGGTGACAACATTTGCTCCACACTTCCTTGAATTGCAAACTCCTTGGCAACAAAAATGAATGTTTATTTCAAATGAGCAAATGAAATCTAGCTACACCAATCAAATAGTGGCAAATGCATGGCAGAGTACATTTTTTCTATGAGTTTTTTAGATGAGGCACAATAGGTTGTCAAATTTACAAATCCTCTAGAAAAAGTTGAGACTAATGGATGGGGATAAATTCTCCATGGAGTATGAGTATGAGATGATGGATAGCACCAATGAGGTACATGTTGTTGTTGGACATTATTGATGACAAATGCATTCTCCTCTCCATGTGGCTAGTTACTATCAAAATCCACCATTGTTTTGTAGCCCCTTATCTAGAGGCGATGCCAAGATCACACATGGCCTATTGAGATGCATGGAGAAACAATTCCCTATCCTAAACGGACGATGTGAATTTTGTTGCCAAGAAATCAAAATTTTTTGATGTATGGTGATGCACATTTTGACAATCCATTCAATTTATTGGCTCTTGAGCTCTCTTGGAGTGTGTTTGAACACATACATTCCAAGAAACACAACCATTTGATGCAACAATAGACGATTGGCTTGGTGTTTGTTCACCAAAACCTATGCTTGAAGCTTAAGAAAGATCAGGGTTAGAGCTCATAAATACATGTAATTGTAAATATTGTTTTCTTTTATTTTTCAAATTTGATTTCAATAGGAGAAAAATCAGGTATCATCAAGGAAAACCAGCCAATTGACCTTGACAAGATTGATTTAGATTCTAATTAAATTGCATATGATGAAATAAACAGAAACCCTCTTTCAAGGTTAAGGATTTTGAAATTCCTTGGGAGGCGGACATTGATAATGATGTGTTTGAATGAATCAAGAGAGGCTTTGACCAGGAGATTCACCATTATGTCCTTCTATAATGTGCCCATACTATAATTTTTGTATTATTTTGAATGTTTGAAGCAACATGAAAACTGAAAACAGCAAACTAGAAATGAAAAAATTGGCTGGACTCTCTTGAAATAAACCCTCATTCACACCACAACATTGAATCATTCATGTAGATTCCCAATTTATTAATTGTACTTGCAAATTTATGAATGTACAACAATATAAACCCTAGAACAATAATCATTTTTGGATCTGAATTCAATTGGAAGCATTAAATTGAAACCTAAAGACTGACTTTTATTTCAAATACCTGTCGCTAGCAAATTACAACTGCTGATATAACAAAATGGCTACATGAACATCAAATTCAGATCATAGAATGTCATAAATTCAGTCATATATCTGTACAGATGAGATTCAGGCTGCAACCCTCTAATTAAAAGTAAATGTAGCTTATAATGTAGGGGAAGGATTGTGCAGTGGCAGCTAGGAATCTGTATGGTCACAACAAGTCTGAAATGAATGTTTGTGTGGCTGGAACAGATCTTGAACAGCGATAAATGTTCTCTAATACCCTCCTTACTGCTGATGCCAAACCCTAGTGACTGCAAATGCTGGTCGCTCCACAAATATTGCAAATTAGTGTTGTACAGCCATCCAAAAATGCTAGTAAAATGGTTCGGAATGCTGGTTGGTGCTCAATTGTGCGCTAACTTGTATGGCTGTGCCCAAAAATAAACCCTCTATGGTACAGAATTATCTCAGTATGAAATTACTCTAAAAATAAATGATATTCAGCAACAATAAATGTAGAAAATTTTGAAAATGTAGTGATGATTTGAATCCCTTTAATGACAAGAAAATATTTGCTTGCAAACCAAATTGCCACATTCTTGAAGTGTGCATCAAATCACCAAAATTCAACTCCAATGCAACCTCTATGTGGAGATGCCTTAAATGGATATGAGCATTTTGTTCCCCAAATCTAGACGTGGAAATCCAAGAGGGTTTTTGTCCTCCAAGATCTCTAAATTAGATAAGGGTTTTTATTGTAGTTGCAAGGAGACTTGTCTCCGGCCCCTTGGGATGCATCTTGGGAACTGGTACGCATTTCCAAGACTAAGACCTCCCGAAATTCAAGAAACAGTTGCCTAAAAAAGAAACCTAAATTGTGAAACATGATATCATTTTTGTCCCTGTTTCCCTATAGCGTGAGTTTATTTTCCACCATTTCCGTCACGCGAGCTTATTTTTGCTTGTCAATTGTATTCTTCCATGCAACCAGGGATATATGATAAGTTTTTTCAGCATATCTGTGCTTCACCTTTCTTTTTTGCATTTATCTTTGTTCCTGTAGGCAGAATAAAATGCTAAATAAATTATTAAATCTTTATTTCCTATTGACATACTCTTATCATTCTGATTTGCATTGGAACGAGAAAACACCGGAGCTGCCTTATAATAACTGGACGACTCCTGCACAACCTGCCCATAGTTGAAAAGACATATGTGACAAGTACTTCTGCCTTAAAAATGACAAATGTATAAACCAATGAAACAACCTTGCAAGATGGCAAGACCTGTGGGAGTGGGTGTATAGCAGTAATTGATATGGCTATCCTAGATTCCTTTCATTGCAATTGATACTGATACTTTTAGTTTTAATGTTAGCAAATTAATAAATTATTAAATTATATTAAAAAAATTGGCATCTCCAAGTACCCCCATTTCCTGTTTTTCAAAAATAGACATATTGGTATCGGTACCAATCTCTTGTACCAGTCTTAGTAGTAGTCTCCTGGTAACCTCGGTTTTCGTCTTTGGATGCAAGGAATGAACCAAAGATCAAATCTAGAAAGTGGAATGCCAAGTGAAGCCAAGCGCCGCTTTCTTATTCCTCTCCAAAATAGGCCCTTGAATTAAAAAATTTCCACCAAAGTACTTAAAAACTTTTTTTTATAATGAAGCATTTAAAAACACTTTTTATCTATTAAAATGATATTGTTAAGTTGCCCTTTAAATATGAAATTATCAGGTCCATCTAAAAAATGTGTTTTCCTAACTAATCCTTTAGCCCATGAGAAATGAGGATAGGCTAGAGGTCTTCTCCATGATGCTAGTTTGGAAAAGGGGACATGATAGTCCACTCTTCTCAAAATTGCTTGTTTGTAAGTAATTGTAGATTAGGATGATCAAAAATCTCTGCACCCTCCCTAGTAACATTCTCAAATGAAAGGCTCTTCCAATGCACCAAATTCTATGTTATGTCTATTCCTTAGTTTCTTCTCTTACACATCAATGATAGCTTTAGGCACCAAACTTGACTTACTCTCATCATCAAGAGGTGGCAAGTCTTTAGCAGGAGTGACATGTCATCCGAGTGCCCTCTTACATAAAACATGAAACGCATTATGGATTTTGCTTCTTTTTTTTCACAATTCAATCTTATAAGAAACCTCTCCACTTAAAACTTTGTAAGGCCCATATAAATGTGGCTTGATATTTTCCTCTCCATTCCCTTTGATAGAAGATTGTCTATAAGGTTGCAACGTCAAAAACACCAAATCTATGGCCCCAAAAGTCCTATACAAACCCAAAACAAAACCAACCCCCCAAAAATATTTGACCGAAACCGTGAACCAAACCATTGAACTGGAACTTGAACCAATAACTTAGTTCAAATCTATCAATAGTGCAACCAATTGTGAGAATCTTTTAACAAACCTCTTGTAATAATTGCTCAAACCAAAGAAGCTTCAAAATTGTGTCAATCTTAAGAGGGGACCAATATTGGATTGCATGTATCTTCTTCTCATCTACTTAAACAGCTTGGGCACTAATTCTATGCCCCAAATACAAGATCTTTGTCATCCCAAACTCATACTGAAATGACCTTTCATAGAATGATTGCTATTCTAAAATACCAAGCACCTCACCACCGTGTCTCAAATGATTCTCCCAAGTCTTGGCATGGATAAGTGCATTAATAAAGAAAACCAACATAAATTTCCTCAATTGATTAATGAATACTTGATTCGTGCTAGTGAAAAGTGGCTGGTTCATCTCTCTAGCCAAATTGCAAAAACTCATAATGCCCATAGTGACACCTAAAAGTTGTCGTGTGTACATCCTCCTCTTTTACCCTTATTTGATGATATCCTGAGTGAAGATCAATCTTGGAGAAGTATACTTTCTCATGAAGCTCATCTATCAACTCATTGATCCTAGGAATATGGTAGTTGTTCTTAATTGTCTTCTTGTTGAGAGCCTTGTAATCAATGTACATCATCATGGTACCATCCTTCTTGACCAAGAGTGTGAAAGATGCGAATCGGCTAAAGCTAGGTATGATGTGTCCCATATAAAAAATTCCTTAACTGTTTTTTTTCTCTCTTCCCTATGCTTTCTTGGATGGCTATAAGAGGTGGTGATAATTGACTTGGATCTAGTCACAAGCTTTATGATGTGTTGAAATCATCTATTCAATGAAAATCTTGGAGGTAAATTATTGAATATTATAATTGTGCTTTTCCAAAATAGACTAAATATCAACGTGATAAGACTTCTCACCTTTGGAGGATCTTGTATTAGCTATGAAACAACATGTTGCCCAAGTCACTTGGCCTTTACGAAAAGATCTATCTAACCTCTTGGCTGAAATAATTGTTGGTCCTCCATTGGCAATATCTTATAGTGTTACCTCCTTTCCTTCTACTTTGAATTTTAGCTCGTTTTGTGTGAACTTCCAAAGAGAATGTGGCCACTACACACCCAAAACCATGTTGATTTTTCCTAGTTCAACAACAGAGAAATCATTACACGCTCTCTGTCTTCCCAAAATAATGTCAAGTTGTATCTTCTTAGTGCAAGTAATAGTGAACCCATTTGCAACTGACATTGAACCCATCCAAATCCTCTATGTAATCCTCTCTTGGATACCAAACCCTCATCAATTAAGTTATGAGTTGCTCCTCTATCAATCAATACTATAATCTTCTATTTCTACAAATATCTACAAACTCAATGAATGATACCTAGGAGTGTCTAAACTGCGGAAAGAGTACCTTTTGAAACTTCTTTTTTCGATCTCCCTTGTTTTATCTCAAAAACTTCGGGTTCAGGATCCCCTACTTCTGGTTCCTCCTCCAAAGCTACCTCAATGTAGTGTGCCTTCTTCTAAGTTCCTTCTTCGATTCCTCTTGGTTGCCTACTTTCCATGGCATCTCCTTTTGATGTGAGACTTCTTTGTAAAATGTTTTCTTCTATAGTGCAGGAGGTGTTGCCTTATGCTGAAATTTGTTTTTAAAGAATTGAAGTCTTTAAGGTTAGAGCTATCCTATTGACTTCTGATAAGTATGGAGGATCAAACACCTTAACCCAACCTCCAAGTGGTTCATTCAAATCCTCTATGAAAAAGATCAAGTCCCCTCTTTGAAACATCCATATCCATAACTGGTAATCTTTGAAACTCCTACACATAACTGTCCACAATACCACTCTATCTCAATTAAGCAACTCTCCAAGAACTTCATATCAAACTTGTCAGTCGATCTCTGATTGAATTCATCATAATTGCTAATCAAACCGTGTCTTTGGATAATCAATCCATGATACCAGCACTCATGTGCTATGCCATCCAAATGAAGTGTAGCAAATTTGATACCTTCTTCCTTGTACACAGGGTTTAGTGAAAGGTAGGTGTCTAGCTTTTGCATTGGAACACAAGGTAATGTCCCCAATTTATGGCTGGGTCGGCCAGCCCCAAAATAGAAAGTAAATAATAAATAAAATTATTAATAGATGAAAATATTAAATAATTTTCCTAATGGTTTCTAGGCCGACTTGGATAGAAATTTATTAAGGTCGCATTCCTTAATCTTGGCCGACTTTTTTATGTTTGGGCGATTATTTCCCTGTGGCTGACCTTGGGAAAATTTGTATTCATACTGGTTGGTATTCAAAGACAAGTGGGAAAGGTTTTCATCATCTCAGTGTTAAATGAATGCAAAATCAGGCCTGCTCAGATGCAAACCTGGGCGACCTATAAGCTGGTGGGACAGAATCCCTGCCAGAGTTATTGCTTATCATTATCCTTGCTCATGTAATATTGTTTCCAACATTTGATCTGGGTAATTCTGATTTGCACCACTGCACAGGTTCAATGCATCAAGAGAGGATACAGGGAGATCTCAGGAATAACAGATCCAACAATAGCTCCCGAGGAAGATTGTGCAACTTCCAGGTGCCTGGTGGGATGTGAGGTTGTGACGGGATATCAATTCGGAAATCAGGTCAAGTCAGCATAAGCTCAGAGGAGAATTGGAAACCATATGCAGCCTAAAGAACTCATGACAGAAGTAGCTGCTTGCACCT